>NW_007377480.1:49275-73205 GCF_000475195.1 Diaphorina citri | reverse complement strand
AGAGGATTTTTCACTATAAAAAATATTATATGAGACTTCTACCCTCAAAAACCACGAATAAACTACCATTTGGGAGAATTTAAGAATCTAGTGATTTCTTTTCCTTGAATCTAGTGATTTTGGAGTGGAGACCCTGTTTTCTACTGGGAGTTTAGGTCCAAATCATGATTTTTTTTCAAAAAAGCATTTTTAAAAAAAGCATTTTGGCTCAAATGTAAAATGGGTCAAAAAAAGCATTTAAAATGTAAAATGCAAAATGCTTTTTCAAAACCAATTTGAAATGTAAAATGTAAATGTACATTTTACATTTTGCATTTTACATTTTCCATTTTGCATTTTGCAGTTCGCACACCTCTGTGTATGGTGTACCTTTATGGTGGATTTCACCAATGACTTAATGAGAGATTTCACTAATGGGAGAATTTTTAACCATCCAAATAGGAGTTTTTAATGGCCCAAACAGGTGTTTTTAAAAACTCCTCCTTTTTGGATCACTAAAAGCTCCTTTTCGATCATTAAAAAGAAAAACTCCTTTTTGGATGATTAAAAATTCTCCCATCAAATCTCTCATTATGTCATTGGTGAAATCCACCTTTACTCTGGTGTGTGGTGAAATCCACCACCTTACCACCAACAAATGAAAGTTAACATTGTACTTACTCGATATCTGTTGATGAAATTACTTTGAATAAAGGTCTATTTTACTGACACCTTGATTTACTAAAGTATCTTTCTTGTGCCTTATGTGTCTCAGTGAAGAGAGTTCCATAGTCTAACGTCTAACGTAAAACTGAGACAAAACCAGCCCTGTCAAGCCACAGACAATAACACTGGCTCTTTGAGGGTACCTGAATGGGACTATGGTCAAGTCCGTCTCAGGAAGTAGATTCTCCCATCAAATCTCTCATTATGTCATTGGTGAAATCCACCTTTACTCTGGTGTGTGGTGAAATCCACCACCTTACCACCAACAAATGAAAGTTAACATTGTACTTACTCGATATCTGTTGATGAAATTACTTTGAATAAAGGTCTATTTTACTGACACCTTGATTTACTAAAGTATCTTTCTTGTGCCTTATGTGTCTCAGTGAAGAGAATTCCATAGTCTAACGTCTAACCGTACCCCAAAAATACGCTGAATAATTTCAGGAATAGTAAACTTTGCTAAGTAGGTATTTGCTACAGAGTCTAACTGCAGATATAGATGGTAAGGGCTATTTCACACCTAGACTGCAACAGTGCAACTTTTTTAAGTGTAAGTGTGAACAGGCCCATAAGACTATGTAGCCCTCAACATAAAAATTGCCGTATACTACAAGTTACAGTCTAGATGTGAAACAGGCCTAAAGAGTTACCATTACCAATTCACCAAACACGTGAGTTCTGTCCATCGAAACGCACGGCATCCGGCAGTGCACCAGGCCATGTTGCTCTGGTGCTATACTGCGGTAGATGTTGCAGATCCACCAGGATCTCCTGAAGTAATCGAGGCCCTTTTGGGACTGATGTATATTGTACATGATTTTTTTTACAAACTTTTTCGCCAGCGAAAAGAGTTTCTTCAAACTAAATTAATTCCTTAGGCAAGGTAAACCTGTACCCTTGACAAATGGAGTGTGCCTGAAGACATCTGATATTTTCCAATCTGCCAAGAGCTTCCAGAACTGCTGACATCAATATGTCAATCGATTGTTTATCTTTCAAGCTACTGGGTAGCTCCGATGACGTTCGACCCTATTACAAAAAATACGCCTCCCTCGAAAAAAATTCATTTCTCTTTGGTCTGTTTTTAATTTGTGAAATAAACAGAAAAAGAGGGGTTTTCTTCCCAGATTCCAGAATTTCCAGACTTTTTTGTTTTTTCTTTCGGAACAGTGTTTTTTCGAACTTTTTAATGGAAAAGTTAATTGAATATAACTTTATGTGTAATTAAACAAGTGTTTTTTTTTCTAGTGGTGAAAGTGCAGTCTACGATAATTCCAATCAAGTCTCTTCTCCCTTGATTTTTTCATCAAATTTGTAGCTCTTCAATAGTATGAAGGACACTCATTCACTCTGCCATTTTGATTCTATTACAGAAGCCCTTGGGCAATGTAATTTTATATTCAAAAAATAAAAATAATATTTTAAAGCATTTAATTAAGTATTTATGCAGGTTCCACCTGTGACACCCGTGAAAATATATATCAACAGACCTTTAACTTGCAAATGTTTAAATGGACGCATCGTCCATTATCACTCAAGTCTCTCGAGAGGATGACCAACTGGATAATTATACCCACGAAACAAAGTATCTATTCCCATAATTAGCTCCTATTTTATTGAATGGAAATGACCGACGAAAAAACAAACTGGTTCCATTAGAATAAAAAATATTTTAGGTCAGTTGTGCAGATGTATGAAGGTGTAAATGTGGCAGATGGTACTCATAAACTTTGTTATTTTTTGTATAGGGTGTTTGATGTTTTTTAGAATTACCTATACGTATATGTATAAAGAAAAGGCCTATTGAGATTTTCTCTGTTACTACTTTTCGGACTCTGTATGTCTCACATATCTGGTCTGGCATATCTCTCCCAACAAAGAATCAAAATGACATTTTGTCTTCTCTTAATATTTTTTTATATAAGCATACACGATTTTTTGCATATGTGGCTTCCCCAATCTCACTTTTTGACTTGTATCGTTCTTCAATTGTCCACCCAATTGACTGAGTCAGCCAAGTTTCGGTTTTCCCTCGTTTAATCCGAGAAACGTCATAATATTGTTGTGAATCTCTACATATTACGGCACTATTAAACCAAAACAATATATTCTAGCAGGACGAAATAGCTGTGTGCTTATATTAGTAGATTAGTACAATGGTTATGACAGTTAAACATTTATGTGCGATAACCATCTGGAGATTTGGAGCCATCATGTACCAAAACTGTACTTGTCAAGAAGGAAATGTAGAACGGATTTTGCAAACTTAGACTACTTATATAATTGTTCGTTTTCTTACAACAAATACCCAATATATTTTTATGTATGCCCCCTTTCCCATGCTACCATATCCCTCTAGCTTTTATTATTGTGATTGTCCTTTAAGCCAGCAGTTCCCAAATATTTGACACAACAAAACCTATCCTCAGCTTGTTACTTTTCAACGTAAAGGCTCCATTGCATTGAAGCAACACTCTTATCCTGCTGCACTATTCTTCAATTCCAAGTCAGTGAACGGTCAACATGCAGCCTGCTTCAAAGATTTTAGATTGGGTTGATATGGTCTTTTAGCATGGTTCAAAGATTTGATATGGTGCCTTGAAGCATGGTTCACTACAGCACGCTTCTGATGTTAACTCAGAACAATGGCGCCTTAAGTGCTCATGATATGTTGATTAAGTTTGCTTGATCTAGTGTGAGTAAAAAGGGGCCGATTTGTATGTATTTTGGGATCTACGAATCTACGATGCATTTTGGGAACTGCTGGCTGAAACCTAACCTTATTGAATAACCTAACAATATCCACTAAGTATTCTGGATGACCCTAGTTCACAATATCACAATCTAATTTTTCAGTGTGTTTAGTTTTCTACATACTCGTATACCTGCTACAAGTACGTACCATACTATGAGGGGAAAGAATTGACAGTGTGAAAAATCTCAACTCAATTGAAGAAAACTTGTAGCTGTCAGAAACACAAGGCTTTGTTCATCATCTTGAAATCATTGGATCAACTGAAAAAGTGAACTAGAGGTGAATCTGTTGCACAATATTATGTTTATACAATATACACATTTACATCTTACAAGACACAATAGCAATAGTCTGTAAAAACACTTCACTGTTTTCTAGCAAAATCGAGTGAAAAAATACCTACCATGCTTCTTCCGGGATTTAAATGTCGCTCAACTGGTTTAACTGCCCTGTTTACATCTAAGATTGGAGCTTCCCAAGGTGAAATATCAATAAGACCACATTCATAAGAAAGTGCTCTGAGGTAGAAAACGAAATTACATTTGAATTTGAAATGGTCATCAACTCATCACAGACATCAGAAAAATATTCTTATTTTGTCTCATAAAAAAGTCTCATTAGGACAATGTCAAGCGAGTTACGAATAGCTAATTATCTAATTAGTTCCTTGACCCTAGTTCACAATCTAATTTTTCAGTGTGTTTAGTTTTCTACATACTCGTATACCTGCTACAAGTACGTACCATACTATGAGGGGAAAGAATTGACAGTGTGAAAAATCTCAACTCAATTGAAGAAAACTTGTAGCTGTCGGAAACACAAGGCTTTGTTCATCATCTTGAAATCATTGGATCAACTGAAAAAGTGAACTAGAGGTGAATCTGTTGCACAATATTATGTTTATACAATATACACATTTACATCTTACAAGACACAATAGCAATAGTCTGTAAAAACACTTCACTGTTTTCTAGCAAAATCGAGTGAAAAAATACCTACCATGCTTCTTCCGGGATTTAAATGTCGCTCAACTGGTTTAACTGCCCTGTTTACATCTAAGATTGGAGCTTCCCAATCGACGCGACGTCAACTCTCATCCTCCTTTTAAATCTCGACTTAATTCAAGACGACTTGTGGCCGTCAGATTTTGAGACACAATAGCAATAGTCTGTAAAAACACTTCACTGTTTTCTAGCAAAATCGAGTGAAAAAATACCTACCATGCTTCTTCCGGGATTGAAATGTCGCTCACTGGTTAAACTGCCCTGTTTACATCTAAGATTGGAGCTTCCCAACCGACGCGACGTCAACTCTCAACCTCCTTTTAAATCTCGACTTAATTCAAGACGACTTGTGGCCGTCAGATTTTCACAAGAGATTAGTGAATCCCAACATCAGTCACCGAGGTGAAATATCAATAAGACCACATTCATAAGAAAGTGCTCTGAGGTAGAAAACGAAATTATATTTGAATTTGAAATGGTCATCAACTCATCACAGACATCAGAAAAATATTCTTATTTTGTCTCATAAAAAAGTCTCATTAGGACAATGTCAAGCAAGTTACGAATAGCTAATTACCTAATTAGTTCCTAGTGATCAGTGACGATATTTCGACAGGCGATGAGTTAGGTACATGATAATGACTATGAACATGATTTATTCACAACATATTGCTGTCTTGTTAATTTTTTCGCCGATGTGGTAATTTATTGTTTTGTAACGTTTAAGCGCTAGGTAAACATAATAGGACACATATTTATTTTATTAGTTCCTAGTGATCAGTGACGATATTTCGACAGGCGATGAGTTAGGTACATGATAATGACTATGAACATGATTTATTCACAACATTGCTGTCTTGTTAATTTATTCGCCGATGTGGTAATTTATTGTTTTGTAACGTTTAAGCGCTAGGTAAACATAATAGGACACATTATATTTATTTATTTTAAGTGACTCGGGGTCAAATGCAGATGTGTAATGCATAAGTCTTGAGTTTGGGTCGATAAACACAAGGCTAGGCTTGGCTAGACTTTAAAAATAAACAAAACAAATCGATTTTCCCGTACCTACTTACCTATATTGCTTTCTTCTATTTTTTAAAGCCTACCTAGCCTAGCCCTGTGTAGAACCACAATCTCGTGCATAAGTCTTGAGTTTGGGTCGATAAACACAAGGCTAGGCTTGGCTAGACTTTAAAAATAAACAAAACAAATCGATTTTCCCGTACTTACCTATATTGCTTTCTTCTATTTTTTAAAGCCTACCTAGTCTAGCCCTGTGTAGAACCACAATCTCACTTATCTTTTTTCCCTGAACAATTGAATTCGAACATTTCGAACTCGAAAACTCAATTGACATTATAAACTCTGCATTGCGACCTCTGTGTTCCAAATCAAATGTCTTGGCATAATACCCCTCCGCTTGTTATCCGTTCATATCGAAATTAACCAAGTAGATAATACACTACATGTTAACATGTACTTTTGTATAGGTTTTGTTAATCACTGAAAATTAGGTAGGTACATAATTATATCTAGCAATAAAATGAAATTTACACTATTTTGTACATAACTTCGTTGATTTTTTTAGTGCGCTGTTTGTGTGGTGTAGAAGTTTTGAATAATATCAGCGTGCACACCACATATATCAGCTCTTTCCTTTGTTAGCTCTGTCCAAGCCATCAGATTTTGATAAGTAGAGGATAGGATCGAATCATTAAAATTGTGATTACTGCAAATTTTTTCTGTTATCAACAAAGTTGTGACATGCTTTGATATGACATACAAAAATTAATAATTCCATTTACACAAATATGTCCGTAATGTAGGTACGGACAAATTATTGTAGACCTAGTAATCTTTTTCCCCTCCGCCAAATTTTAACCTAAAATCACCTGAATTTTAATTTTATTTTTATCAAAAGGTTAAAATCATATTTCGAAAGAAACTACCTTATTCTGAAGAACAACATCAAAGTAGTTGGATTAGGATCATGAAATTACTCTGTTTTTATAAAAAATCTATTTTAATTTAATTTAAAAGATTAATTCATTAATTAATTTTAGTGACAATCGTTATATTCTTATTTTTTATTTACTTTGTATTATTTCTTGATATATTTTTTTATATTCTATAATTATAATACAGATATTATTATGTATGATTAAAAACGGACATTTTATTTGTTTATTTCTCTCCTTTTTTTCTTAAACCTACCCTTCTAAACTAATCGCTTGGTCAATGAGTGATTTATTTCAATGTTCAAAAACTCATTTCATTTACCATAGTTTTGAAGAACTGTTTGGAGTAAGAGCGTAAGGCCTGGCCTGGTCTGACACAAAAAAAGCAAAAAAGGTACAAATTTAAAATTCGGTCGACATGTGAAAAATGAGATTTGTAGACTGGTGAGAGGTTTAATAAAACTACTCACCAAACCACCTTCCCCTCAAATTGGTGTACCTACCTAATTGAAAATTAAATTTCTTTTATTTATACTTGTGGACAGAACCGCAATCTAAATTTTAACCTGGTTTAACTTTGAAGCAATCTGATTGGCTAAAAAATTGAAATCAACCAATCAGATTGTCTCCAAGGGTGTAACTTACACCAAGTTCAAACTCAGATTGTAGTCCCGGGCTTTACAAGTGTAATCACGTCTGTTCCCCAATGTTTATCATAGTTCATATCCGTATGTCTTCCCGCTTATTCATATCTAATGCTATCAGGTTGTGGTTATGTACCGGGTTGAGATAGGCCATTCCCGTCCTTTCTTGGCGTGTGGAAAATGATGTGGTAACTCAACACAGCCTTCATGAGCATGTAAAGTTGACGGGAAATTCGAAATTTTTGGCGTGTGGAAAATGATGTGGTAACTCAACACAGCCTTCATGAGCATGTAAAGTTGACGGGAAATTCGAAATTTTGATTACAACAATGAATTGAAAAGTTGTTTATTTTTTTGTTTTCTACATTTTATGTTTTTACACTTTTTTTCTAGGATGTACCGTAATCCCGTACCGTAATGATTTTTCCAATATGGCGGCCAAAAAAGAGGTTTTCTCACAATATCTCGTTTCCGGTAATTTCGTCTGAACAACTCGCAAGTCCGAAGAAACCCCAGTTCCCGCTCAGAAGAAACCCCAGTTCCCGACCCGAAAACCTGCAGTTCATTTCAAAAAATGGCTTCTAGCAATCAAGTGATCTCTATCAAAGTAATGGAGACCGTGCGTCAGCAAACCGTCGACGGTTTGCTGAAGCCACAGACAATAACACTGGCTCTTTTGAGGGTACCTGAATGGGACTATGGTCAAGTCCGTCTCAGGAAGTAGGGTACAACGACATAATTATGTACCTGAATATCCCTCATTAGACCCCAGAGCGAGCTCTCTGGCCTAGATGGCACCTCTTGGTATCCTCTCAATGGAATAATATATGGACTCACAGCTTTCTCTGGAATAAACCTGATTGTGCGGACTTTCTAGAGCTGCTGCAGGCGAATTTTAGAGAAACTGAAGAGGTTGAAATATACCAGTGAGGGTGCTTCTAGGTTCCATCAAGGCCCCCGGAGAGCAGACTCTAAATCCCTCAAGACCTCTTCGGTTCAGAGGTCCTGAGCCAAGCCCTCTGGCCTGGATGGCACTTCTTGGTATCCTCTTAATGGAATAATATATGGACTCACAGCTTTTCTCTGGAAAAAACCTGATTGTGTGGACTTTCTAGAGCTGCTGTAGGTGAATTTTAGAGAAACTGAGGAGGTTGAAATATACCAGTGAGGGTGCTTCGAGGTTCCATCAAGGCCTGGGGATAGCAGCTTAACTCCAAACACAAAAAGCCCACTCCGAGGCTTAGGTGTAGGGGCGAACAGCCCTAAAGCCCTAAAGGATGGGTTAAGCTTCTACGAATCTAATCTAATCTAATCTAACCGTACCCCAAAAATACGCTGAATAATTTCAGGAACAGTAAACTTTGCTAAGTATTTGCTACAGAATCTAACTGAAGATATAGATGGTAAGGGCTATTTCACATCTAGACTGCAACTTTTTTAAGTTTAAGTGTGAACAGGCCCATAAGACTATGTAGCCCTCAACATAAAAATTGCCGTATACTACAAGTTACAGTCTAGATGTGAAACAGGCCGAAAGAGTTACCATTACCAATTCACCATACACGTGAGTTCTGATGTGCATCTAAACGCACGGCATCCGGCAGTGCACCAGGCCATGTTCCATTACATTGGAATTTGCAGAGTTTCAGATTCACCAGGGTCTCCTGAAGTAATCGAGGCCCTTTTGGGACTGATGTATATTGTACATGAATTTTTTTACAAACTTTTTCGCCAGCGAAAAGAGTTTCACCAAACTAAATTGATTCAATCAATTTATTGATTCCTTAGGCAAGGTAAACCTGTACCCTTGACAAAGGGAGTGTGCCTGAAGACATCTGATATTTTCCAATCTGCCAAGAGCTTCCAGAACTGCTGACATCAATATGTCAATCGAATGTTTATCTTTCAAGCTACTGGGTAGCTCCGATGACGTTCGACCTGAGGTACTGGAGTTCTACAAATAAATAAATTAAAATTCCGGACCTTGACTTTATTTGCAAATGAAATTCTCTATGTGTAAATGATTCGCCACTATTGAACTGTCCTGGTAGCCTGAATCCGAATTGATCGAATCCCTTCTCGAGCTCTGTTTTTCCCATTCTGCTTCCTTCAAATCTCCATTGTAGTGAACGTCCTCGCGGAGTCCATTTCTAGTTGTGAGTTTTCGCGGTCCTGGTGGTTTAACACTGAGGTACTGGAGTTGCACCACTACGTAGCAGGCGAGACAGAGAATGGCAAACAGGGTCTGAATGAAGAGCTGAACGTGAAGGCCGATAAATGGGGAGCAGTAGAAGTCCGCGGCTGTACAGAGACACTGAAAGTAGAGATAAATAGTTCGATTCCCGTCGGGGCGGATTTCATCCTGAACGAATAATTTTCGTTCACGGCCGCGGCTGTACAGAGACACTGAAAGTAGAGATAAATAGTTCGATTCCCGTCGGGGCGGATTTCATCCTGAACGAATAATTTTCGTTCTCGAAACGGCTGGCTTTCTCCTATCCTGTCTTCCTTCTCTCTTCGATTTCGGGACGAGTTAACAACAGTAGCTATACACGTACACGCTGATTAAATGGGCAACAGTAAATTGCAAAGTAGCCAGTAAGCCAGGCCTAGTTAAATTGGAAGGTAGCGCTTACTGCGCTCGCCTTGCACGCGGGAGACCCGGGTTCGATTCCCGGCGAGGTCAATAAATTTGTATCATGCAAATGATTGATTCCGTGACTGGCTGTTGCGGGGCCCACTCAGCCTCGTGAGGAAAATGAGTATAGCTATGACATATAAATGCGCATAGCGACCGGTGCCAACATGGTAGGTAAACATTGGATTTTAGGATTATTGAGATATTGGGAAAATCCTACAATGCTGCAGTGAGCACCGTAGTTGTGACATAATAACACAAAGAAACTGCATTTACATTACAAGGGTAAACGCTAGGTCACGGGTTCGCATCCCACCGCGCCGCGCCGGGCAAACTAGTGAATTTTATCCGTTTTTTTTTTTTTTTTTTTTTTTGATGTCCTTTTATTTAGGCAATGCAATTTAAACGATAGTGTTACCACTCAGCACGATACGATTTTTTTTAAGAGGTTTGACAGAGGGAACTGTAACTGCTATGGTATTATCGTCCCGAAATCGAAAAGAGAAGGAAGACAGGATAGGAGAAAGCCAGCCGTTCCGAGAACGAACATTAACCCATCAGGATAAAATCTGCCCCGGGCGGGAATTGAACCCGCGGCCTAGCGCTTACAGGGCAGACGTGCGGGAAACTTAGTGATTTTTTTCCTTTTTTTTTTTTTTTTTTTCTTCGAATGTCCTTTTATTTAGGCAATGCAATTTAAACGATAGTGTTACCACTCAGCACGATACGATTTTTTTAAAGAGGTTTGACAGAGGGAACTGTAACTGCTATGGTATTATCGTCCCGAAATCGAAAAGAGAATAAGGAAGACAGGATAGGAGAAAGCCAGTCGTTCCGAGAACGAACATTATCCCATCAAGATAAAATGCGCCCCGGGCGGGAATTGAACCCGCGGCCTAGCGCTTACAGGGCAGACGCACTACCAACAAACTAAGCTAACTAGGCTGGCTTACGATTTTTACTTTCTATTATTTTTCTTCTTTTTCTCCGAACGACAAGTGGGAACGGGCCGCAAAACAAAATGCCGAATGGAACCGCAAAACATTACTTTAGGGTCCGATGATGACTTACCCTGACAAATTTGAACACTGCAAATACTTCAGCACTCTCGTTGGGGTAAATGGTGCCCAGAATGGAGTAGAGCTCGGTATGCACACAGCAGTCTCCCAGACCCATCAGAAAACTGCACAGTACCGCCAAGTATTCACTGGAAAGCATGAAAGGACAATAAAATTAAAAAGGGCGATAGTGTGAATGGACAATTAAGTGCGATTGTGTGAAGAGACAATTATGTGCGAACAGAAAAGTCTTTTGATAGAGGTCCCTTCTACCAAAACCTCCTTTTTTAAGACTTACCTACTTGGAAGGGATAAGGCTAGAATTCTAGGTTTTTCCAAAGGGGGATTTTATGCTAAACAGATAAGGTTCGTTCTCGGAACGGCTAACTTTCTCCTATCCTGTCTTCCTCCTCTTTTCGCTCTCTCATCAATTCACTCTACCAAATAATCCGTTTTTTTAGACTTACTTGGGAGGGATAAGGCTAGAATCCCAGGTATTTCCAAAGGCGGCTACATCGGGAATATTGATGTAGGTCATTGCATAGCTGAACACATTGCTCACAATCCCTGTCAGCATAATCAGACTGAGGCCGCCGCATTTACGATTGTTCAGGATAAACGGTAGAGCACCCCCTGAAAAAGTACAAAAAAAAAAAGTTACCTACCTAATATATGACTGGCAAAATAGGTAGGTACTTACCTATTTCCCGGTAATGTAAAAATGTTAGATATAATTATGTATTATAAGTGGGTAACTGGGTAGTCTGGGTACCTGCATAACTACATAAATGAGCCTGTACATAAATTTTATGTTCTACTCACTCCACATTCATTTGAAATCCCCTCTCATACTCGCGCCCCGTATCGTAGGCACCGTGCTCTTTTTTTGTACATGATCAAAACTTTGAGAGGAAACAAAAAAGAGCGTATTTTTATACGTGATTCCCTCTGATCCGAAAATTGATCAATCAATGAAATCATTTGTTCACATTTTCATCCTGATTGTTGATTGGTCGAATTTACGGCTGATAATTTTTTTGTGGCGGTTGAAAATTTGAATTTTTTTTTTATTCCGTTTCAGTTCAGTGCTTCAGTGCCTTCAGTGTTCAGTTTTTACTTTTCGGTCTTTTAAGCACAAAGTTCGGTCGTTTTTTCAAAGTTTTTGGTGAAAATATAGGTAATATTTTTCCCGTTTAGGGGACTGTACTCCTGCTTAATCTCAGGTCGTCAGGCCTAGTGTTGTGTTTTGTCAGTGAGTACTTTTACCTTTGCCTTTACATAACATTGAAATTTATTATCTACATCTGCAAGTATCACAAGCCTAAGGTAAGACCTAAGATTTTTAAGTAATTGAAGTATTTCAAGTTCAGGTGGTATGTATTTTCACTGAGCAGTGGTTGGTTTATACACAGTATCTTTGGACCTACTCATTTTTTCAGCCCCTTTCTAGGGAGGCCTCTTCACCTAACAGCCTGGAGGTTCCATTTGATTTCCATAAGCTTAACATTGCTGTTGATCTAACAGTCTGCTAGAGATTAAAAAGAAGGTTGGTGAAACCCACCCCCTATTTACCTGTAATCTCTCCAATCCCAGTGAAGAACCCAGCCAGAGGTACCAACTGTTTGGTGGACTCCCCCATTTTGAGTGTGAATCCAACACTGGATGAGTAAACACTAGAGAAGAAAGTTAGATGCAGTCCTGAAACAAACATGAGGCAGGTGGATTTAGATTAGGGAACTTACTTATCTAGGTATGACATGTCCTAAAAAAAAGTAGGCTGGGTTGGGGTCATTTTGAGGCAGTACAATTCCCCCCCCCCTCCCAGTCTTTCATAATACTGTTTCAAAATCACCTTAACCAACTCTTTGAAACTGTTTTACCTCGGGCTCTGAGCCCTTGAGACTGTTGTGTAAAAACAGAAAATCTCAATGAAAAAAAAAAAAAAAAAAAAAAAAAAAAAAATGTTCAAACGTGGAATCCAAGTTTCCTTGGTTCTGTTCCAGAGCAGCCACTCACTATCAGGTAGACCTGATACCCTGTAGGTACACCTGATCAGGTCCACCTGTCAGATCTACCAGATAGGGTGTGTGTGCGCCTCTGTGTGTGGCCTATCCAGTAGGCTTGCCAAACGTCCCATTGGCCGGGACAGTCCCGAATTTTCAGGGGGTGTCCCGGCTGTCCCGTTCAGTTTTTCATTTTTGGGGCGTTTTTGTCGAATTTCGTTTTTGTCCCATTTCGCAATTTTGTTCGCGATTTTGGCGATTATTTCGCGGATTTCGCGATTATGTTCGCGGGTATTTCGCGATTTTGTTCGCGGTTTTGCGATTATTTCAGGGGGTGTCCCGGCGTCCCGTTCAGTTTTTCATTTTGGGGCGTTTTGTCCCGAATTTCCGTTTTTGTCCCATTTCGCGATTTTGTTCGCGGATTTGGCGATTATTTTCGCGGATTTCGCGATTATGTTCGCGGATTTCGCGATTTTGTTCGCGGATTTGCGATTATGTTCGCGGATTTCGCGATTATGTTCGCGGATTTCGCGATTATGTCGCGCGGGTTTCGCGGATTATGTTCCGCGGTTTCGCGATTTATGTTCGCGGATTTTTGCGAGAGTTATGTTCGCGGTTTCGGCGATTATGTTCGCGGATTTCGCGATTATTTTCGCGGATTTCGCGATTATTTTCGCGGATTTGGCGATTTTGTTCGCGGATTTTGCGATTATGTTCGCGGATTTGGCAATTATGTTCGCGGATTCGCGTCCCGAATCGACATTTTGGATATTTGGCAAGCCTACCTATCAGGTATGAAGTAGACCTGACAGGCGGACCTCACCAGGTGTACCTGTCAGGTCTACCAGATTAGGTCCGCCTGTCAGGTCAACTTGATTTTGTGTGCTCATCAGGTGTCAGGTAGACCTGTAGTGAGTGGCTGGCCCTAGGATCTAGATCCCACTCACCAGCGTAACAAAACGGGAGCATAAGCCAAAGCATTTCCCGCGTCACGCACAGTCTCAGTGCTGTACGGAATGCACGCCCCGGGCCTCCTTGAGTGAGAACCAAATTGCCGCTGTCAACACCAGGGGCGGCTCGGCGTTTGGGTTTGGGTCTACGCAGGAAGTACATAATGATGACCCCCACCCCCATCATGATAGAGAGAACGGTGAGGATGAACATGCGAGTGGACTGGTCGATGTATTTCTGCTTGTCTTTGAACGCGAAGAACACGATCAGGTTACCGGGAAGCATGCTGGCGACAGGAAGAGAATTTTGAATTTTCGAATTTTGAATATTATTTATTTATTTTTTGGAATTTAAATTTACAATAAAAACGTCTCCTAGGCTGATTTCAACCTCTGAGGAGATGGTTATTCTCCCTCTTCATTGGTTGTTAAATTTGGTGCTCATGTATGCTTCTAGGAAGAGACTGAAAAGTTCCTTTACCCCCGTGGTCTAAATAACGTTTCATATACTTATTTGATAGGTTATATAAGACGGGGTTGGGTGGATATTACAAATGTCATTATGGTCCTATTTTCCTGTCCCATTATGTGTGGTCCTATTTCCTCCCCAGCCCAAGCTCCTCAAGGAGGCTTCGAGTGAGACAAATGCCTTCAGACAAACTCCATTTGTCTAGGTTTACCTTGTGCTTCGGAATAATTTAATTTGAAAAAATCATTTACTGATGAAAATTTGTAATGAAATATGAAACAAGGCCCGCCAATAACAGTTTTGTTTCCAAAAGGAAAATAAAATACGAGGAGTCTGAGGAGATGGTTATTCTCCCTCTTCATTGGTTGTTAAATTTGGTGCTCATGTATGCTTCTAGGAAGAGACTGAAAAGTTCCTTTATCCCCGCGGTCTAAATAACGTCTCATATAAATACTTACATATTTGATAGGTCATATAAGACGGGTTGGGTGGATATTACAAATGTGGTCCTATTTTCCCCCCGGGCCAAGCTCCTCAAGGAGGCTTTGAGTGAGACAAATGCCTTCAGACACACTCCATTTGTCAAGGGTCTAGGTTTACCTTGTGCTTGGGAATAATTTAATTTGAAGAAATTATTTACTGATGAAAATTTGTAATGAAAGATTAAACAAGGCCCGCAAAGAACAGTTTTGTTTCCAAAAGGAAAATAAAATACGAGGAAGGGCCCACTGTTGGATTTCGCCCTAGAGCCCGGTTGTACCATAAACGACCCTGGCCCAGTAATGTCCTAAATGAGCTTTTAAAATTGAATTCATTATACACGTACCCCATCATGTAGAAAATCCAGAAGAGTCCCACATTCTTGGACACCATTCCCGGCTTAGAGTTGAGGACCAAATAGTTGGCCTGTCCAGTCCACAGGAGCGACGAGCCTATTCCGTTCATGAAAGCGCCGAAATACAGATAGAACGTCGATTCCAGAATGAACGAGATGGGGAAGAGCCTGCGATAGAGTTTGTGTCACAGTTTGATACTTTGTATGTCCTTGGTTCAAGTTCTTGTGTAGGTAGTCTTTTTTATTCGTTACAGAGGGGTGTTGAGTACTTACGTACCTGATTTGAATTTTGATCCTATTAATTTCTCCCTGTCTCTCTCTCCCACTCTCCCTCCCTCTTTCTGTCTCTTTTGCTCCTTCTTTCTGTGTTTTTGTCTCTCTCCCTCTCTCTCCCTCCCTTGTCCCCTCCATCCCTCTCTTCTGAGAATCGAGTGGGGTTGAAAGACTTTTCTGTGAAGTCATTTCCTTGGACTTCTATGTCCCTTATGAAAATGGTCCAGGGTAATTGGATGTAATTGCTTTCTATATAACTAGGTACCTATGGGTTTTAGGCCAACCGCTCACTATCAGGTAGACCTGACTGGCGGACCTGTTCAGGTGTACCTGTTAGGTCTACCTGAGAGTGAGTGCTGAGTGGCTGGTCTTATAAACTATCTAGGCCCGCGGCATCTTTAGAAAACCCCAAATGATTACACAACTTCATTATACCTACACATATCCGGATGCCCCAATCACCATGGCCAGAACAGGGCCCGTGACGCTAATGATGGATGGAGAGAACCAAATGCTGATGGCAAACACGGAATAGAGAATGCCCAGACTGGTGTAGCCATCGCCCTCGAAGTCTGGCTGCTCATATTGGACACTGGCTAGGAGAATTTTCTGAAAGCACAAAAAAAATTATACCAAGGCAATTGGCCTCGTTTCTTATTACTGTTTTAAGAGGTTTGATAGAGGGAATTGTAACTGCTAAAGTATCATTGTCTCGAAATCGAAGAGAGGAAGATAGGAAAGAGCCAGTCCAATAAAGAGAAATGAGCAGAATATGCCTTTAACTTAACTGGACAGCAAAAGAAAGCTCCAAGATAGAATAATATTTTATAAGTGGTTTAGGCACTGAATAATTGTAGGCAAGTAAGTAGGTAACTCAAGTCTGCTTTACACCTACCTATAGGTAATTTATTTAAATCGATTTTGTGATTTCAGGTATACCTGCCTAACTTCCTACGGATTTCTTTTGACGGAAAAGTTCAGTTATCCGGATAGCAAAAAGGTAAATTTTTTAACTGCTTTACTTGGATTACATGTGATCAATTTGAAGAATGCATGAAAGGTCATTATTTATGCATGCATAATTGCATATTTACCTAGGAGGTGTAGGCAATTAACCGAGATTTTTTTGATTTTTAGTGGTTTCTTGTTTTTATATACATAAACGTAAATAATAACGTATGCATGTGCAAAAAGTGTCGGTTCGAATTTTCAGGGGCGTAAGTACTTGCCTACCTACCTAACGGCGAACTTATCCAAAACAGATAAGAGTTGTTCTAAGGACGGCTAGCTTTCTCCTATTCCATCCTCTTTTTTTAATTTTTCCTGTTACCGTTCCTTCTATCAAATCTCTTTATTACCTATTATTAATAAAAAGTGATCATTTATTTTGTATCCTTTTGAAGTAGACATTAGAAGGGACACTTTAGTCCAATTCATTAATTTTGAAAAAACGTTGATCTGAGATTCAAATGTGGAGAAAACTTCTGACTAATCTGTAGGTTTAAAGGATGACAGTTTTTTGCATAACATTGACTTTGAATGGATATTTTTAAGTCTTGTATGGGTCTCAACAGGTCACCTTAATGTGAACCTGATTGATAATTTGATAACCATCTGACTCCTGGGTCACCACTCACCAGACACGCGGTTAGTTCCGGATGACTAAATGGTCATTCATGTGACGACATGACTTGATGCTATACATTTATAGATATAGACATTAGTAAATGATGTAAACAAAGAATAGAAGACCCTCTGACTATACATATGGAGTTTGGGCAATTTTCCTACTCTCTGATGAAGAAAAAAAACTACCTTGCTTTGAATGGGAAGGTGTTTTTATTATTATTATTATTTTTAGTGAGCATCAGTTACTGAAGATTGAAGTCTAATTGCACTGAAGCTTGCGTAATTGTGTTTGAAACTAAAATTATTCGTCCACTCTCACTTTAATCTGATTTTCCACAAGCTTAAATAGGTCTTGTCCATACCACAGAAAAAAATCTGATTTTACCAAAACAAATAGCAATGTCTTGTCCATACCGCAAGGATAATAAATCTTGAGACTACACTGTATAGTGTATACCATCCACACAGTGGTCAATAAAGTGGTAATGACACCCATAAATCACCCTCCGTTTCATTATTCCAAGATTGAATGGGCAACCTGTTGTTTCAATGGGATAGGGTCATTTTTTTTTAATTTAATCCGTTCAGTAAAAAAATATACATTTGTCTTGGCCTTTAACCGTTCTGTAAATAGAAGTGGAGCAACTTAGAATACCCGATTACATTACTTTCCTTCCAATAGAATAAGGAGCCCAAGGAATGATTGAAATAGGGTTCTTAAATGCTGCAGGAGTGGGCGGGGGGAGGAATTGGGAAGGAAAGGTAAGGTTGTACATGTACGAGTATACATATGGGGGGAACCCAGATTTCTTGGTAACGTAGAATAGAATACCTTGTTTATCCTACCCGAATAGGACTGAAAAGTCCCTTTACCCCAGCAGTCTAAACAACAACGTAGTGGCTAAGCTCTCGACTGGTTAGCGGGGGGTCTCGGGTTCAAATCCAAATCGAGACATCCTCTCCTTTAATACATAGGTAATAATATTACCTATGTACTATTACATGAGTATTATACGAGTATTACATGAGTATTATACGAGTAAAACACTAAATTATACCTCCCTCATTTGTCACATGTCAGTGTCAGGTCACGAATTTACTGCAGATTGGATATCTTGATCAATATACCACAAGAACATGGGCAGGGTTTCCTCACTCATTATGTGCAGGTTCAAGCATTTGACATTTTAAATTCTCCGTGATAAACATAGCTTTTGTTTCTCCTTTGTCGCCAGCCTAGTTGGAGGACAGTTTGTCTGCCTTGTAAGCGCCATTTCGATTCCCGCCCGGACGGCCCGGTGTAAACTTTACCCCAAACAGATAAGGTTCGTCCTCGGAACGGCTAGCTTCCTACCTTGTCCTCTTTAAGTTAAGATTAAGACATATGTTTTTAAAGTTCCATCTATGGAACCTATTCAAAATCTCCAGTGTCCCTATTCTGCCTGTGTAAGTGTTGACACTGGCACACCAAAGGACTACTTGCCATTCTTCGACAGTCTAAATAGAACTTTACACTACATAGGTATGTACATACTACCAAGTAAATCCTTTGTAAGCACAATTGTCCAATCACTTCTTTTCATTTGTGCTTTTTTAGGGACCCCTGAACCCTGCGATGGGAAATGTAGGGACTGAAAATAGAATGATAGTATAGCAAGTATACATAGCTAGTAGGGATTGTCCGATAATGGAATGGTCGTAGTAGGTACTAGGTATACATAAAAAGCTAGTGTTAGGGGAAGAAGACATCTTTTGGCGTTCTCCGTCCGTCCTCAGATAATTTCTAAAAAATCAAATAGAAAGTTTTGTACCTATAATTATGTAGATTGTAGAACAATCTCATTAAAAAACGTTACCTACAAACTTTTAAATTTATTTTTTCCAATATGTGGAAGGTGGTGAGTTTGAAAAACAAGGATTATATTCAGCTAATAACTTTTTAATGATCATTCGCTTTCGATAGAAATTGCTCAAGCCCTTTCTTCTTCTTTTTCTTTGCCTTTCTCGTTTTAATGGGGTTTGCATTTGTGTTCATTCTGATTAGATCAACACCAGGCTCATCATTGAGACTACCATTTGGGTCCGGTGCAAAATGTTGAGATTAGATTAGATTTGGCTCACTATTTGGTATTTGGCAAGGAAAGTCACGTCTCTCCAAAGTTCCTTAATAGATTCTCAGATTTCTCAGACATACCATATACCTAGCCATATACCTACTATTAACTTCACTAACGATAAAGGACAGCATCTTCTCCACCACTAGATCACAATAAATGATTAATTTTTTCCCTCCTCAGCGTTCATCATTTTGGGAAATTACAGACAAGAAAAGCTCATTAAAGATAAAAAGAAAATAAAAATATAAAGCTTTATAAAAATTAGTTTAAAAAATATTCTTTACCGCGGAAAAACGGTGTAGTAATTTTCTTCCCTAAACCCTCCCATTCAACCCCCATTCCATCACCCCCACCCTGAACTAACTAAACTTCTTTAGGTCTTTTCAGTAATGTACTTCTACTTTAGAGATGGGAGTGAAGGAAAGTTTTAGGTCAGGAGACAGGGAGTACGAGATACTCCCTAAATATACTCCCTAAAACAGACACACTCATAGATACTCCCTAAAACAGACTGACTAGCTCAGTGACAAAGCGTAATATTGGGGTGGCTGCGATTTGCGGTCCAATTTTAGGCCCTAATGTTAAATTGAGTAGAATAAACAGTTAAGCTCGTTACGCATTGCTCGCCCGAAGTTTCGTCATTTCGCGGTGAACAAGCTTACATGAAACTTGGAAAATGACCCACAAGTGACATCAGCTTTATACCACCGATACTCGCCATAGCAGAAGAATGTCCAACACACTTCATGAATTCCTCAAATCCTCACACTACTGCACGTTGCGTGCTGCTAAGTGTTAGCCTCTATCCATCAGGAGGTTGACCCACAAAACAAAGGAATCAATATAGAATATACACTCTCTGTTTCGCACACACTCACACTTGATTGATAATAGGTAAGAACTTCTGACGTGTGATATTTGACATCAAGTATTTGCCAGGGGGCGAGAGGAATTCAGGCCTACAACCGCGTGACTCAGATGGTTCGGGAACTTTAGCCTTGCAATTTGTACTCGTTTTGTTGATTACGAAACCCCCAGTTTGTTTCCTAGATTTTCTTCTTTCTATTAGATTAAGGATGCAGGTACTTTGTTTGTAACCTTTTCAATTTCAAATAAGGAATCTGCCGCTGCGCTGGAGAAGCGGGATGGTAATAGTGTTTTGACCTATCCCAGTTTCCAGCGACAGGAATTATCTCCGTACCTTAAGGTAATAAATATGAGGGTTACCACCTGTCCACCTCCATTCTTTTACTTCATGAAGTGTTGAAGCTTAGGGTCTAGGGAGCATTGGCATTGGCGTTGAGGAGGCATCATAAAGAGGTTAAAGGCATTAGCCATGATGAGAAGTTTAGTGCAGACGAGCAGACATACATACATATTTGGAGTTCATTTGAAATTTTGAATTCCATGTTTCCTGCGATGGAAATTGAAGGCATCTTATACCATCACCGCACCGGAGTGCGTGGAGTAGGTACAACGGGATTGACCCGCTACCTAATCCTTTAACCACAAATCCGCCATCACCATGATAACATGTTTGCTGATAGGTAATGACGACATGCTTGTACGGAATCACCAGCTCTTAGGGAATTAACGTTGTTTAAAGGTTTTGTTCAATAAAATAGTCACCGTTTTTTGTGGACTGCACTTCTTCTCCTCTACTTTTCTCTTTCTTTCTCCCCATCTCTCTGTCCTTCCTCTGTCCTCTATAAAGTTTCTCACCCTCTATCGAACTTCTTCTTCTCCTCTACTTTTCTCTTTCTTTCTTCTCTCTTTCTCCCCTTCTTTCTTCTCCTTTTATATTTTACCAATCATCTAATTGTCCAATCACTTCTTTTCATTTGTGCTTTTTTAGGGACCCCTGAACCCTGCGATGGGAAATGTAGGGACTGAAAATAGAATGATAGTATAGCAAGTATACATAGCTAGTAGGGATTGTCCGATAATGGAATGGTCGTAGTAGGTACTAGGTATACATAAAAAGCTAGTGTTAGGGGAAGAAGACATCTTTTGGCGTTCTCCGTCCGTCCTCAGATAATTTCTAAAAAATCAAATAGAAAGTTTTGTACCTATAATTATGTAGATTGTAGAACAATCTCATTAAAAAACGTTACCTACAAACTTTTAAATTTAATTTTTCCAATATGTGGAAGGTGGTGGTAGGTATAGAAAATCTGAAAAACTATGAAGAGTTGCGCGAAACTTGTACTTGGTGTGAAATATTCGAGAAGTCGCTTTTTTGTACCTTACTTACTCGGGGGTGCATAAAGCGGTGGTACGTAGAGGTATTAGAAAATATAATTTTCCCAAAGTATTACGCGAAACTTGTACTTGGTGTGAAATATTCGAGAAGTCGCTTTTTTGTACCTTACTTACTCGGGGGTGCATAAAGCGGTGGTACGTAGGTATTAGAAAATATAATTTTCCCAAAGCATTCAAGAGGACGTTTGTAACCAATGGTGGCAGAGCTCATATTTCATTCAACTTACACACACTTTCCATTTTTTTACGTTTTCATTTTTTCCATAGCTGTCATTTTCAACAACGTCTAATGCCAGGTTGGAAGTGCTGTGGGAAGTTCGACAGTTTCGCTTCATAATCATAACTTTGGTGTTTTTTCCTTTAGGCAGCAGAAAACCTTTCGTGTCAACGTAAATTTAAAATTCAGATTTTAATTTTGGTGTGCTTTTTATTATGTACACAAGTGCTTAGACCTTAGCATATCTGAGTATACTTTTATCCGCTAAACTTTACAGATTCAGATAAATTTGGATAGAAAAATTCGGACAGCATTCAATTCCCCCGATTTCATACCGATTCCCCCGATTGCAAAATTTGAAGCCAGAAGGGTATGCTTCTATTCCCCCGATAGAAAAAAAAGGTATAGTTCTATTCCCCCGATGAACAAAAAATGAAAAACATTTTTTCATTCAAAAAGTAAAAAGAGGGCCGGACTATTGTATTCGCTTCGGTGTCGTCTGTCTGTCACTCTGTCTGTTCCCATAGAAGGACTTATCCAAACCTGGTCGACCTAGATATCAAATTAAAGGTCTTTTTACCAGGAACACGAAAATGGTGGTGCAAATTTTGTCCAGCAAACCATAAAGCCAAAAAACCAAAAAAAACTGGTTTTTGGGGAATTTTTTTCACATTTTCTCACACAGATGAGCTTTGATCTTGAAATTTGTCGCGACGACCTATGAACTCAAAGCGAGAAAGTTTTAGATAACAGTTCACTCGATAATTTAAGACCGGTTTTAGCGTCACCTGTGTTAAGCTACGCCGAGAAAGGCCAATGAATGGATGGGTGACTTGAACATTATATTGGGAATAAAGGGAGAACGGGCTCTAGTCTTGATTTTAAATCATTACATGAAAGTAAAATCAAATCAAGAATAATAATAAACTGAATATTAAACAAATTAGGTAGGTACATAGGTACTGATTTTCTCTAATCACTAGGGGCTTAAAAATTCCCGGAGGGACGGACCCTGCTTTTGTGTATGTATGGAGTTAAGTTGGTGAACCGTAGCGTAGGTTGGACACTACTGCTTTACTAATGAGTAGAGTTTGCATAACATGTGGATACGTTGAACGTGCGAAGTGAATTCTCATTTTCAACCGTCTGGTCGGCCATAAATCACAAACGTTTTGTCTGATTTCGATAAAACTTGATTTAAAAGGTTTTACCTATATTATCCTTTACTGCGTTCACTAGTCACAAATTTAATTGATGCCATGATTACCAGATGAACTTCAAAACATTACTATTCGAAATCGAGGTTTTTAGTCCGTCCTTCCTTCATTATTACAATCGTAATAAAAAGGTTTAAGGGACGGACTATTGTATTCGCTTCGGTATTCGCTTCTTATTGTATTCGTGAACATTATATTGGGAATAAAGGGAGAACGGGCTCTAGTCTTGATTTTAAATCATTACATGAAAGTAAAATCAAAAAGTCAAATCAAGATTAATAATAAACTGAATATTAAACAAATTAGGTAGGTACATATGTATTAGGTACTGATTTTCTCTAATCACTACGGGCTAAAAAATTCCCGGAAGGACGGGCCCAGCTTGTTAAGTTTAGATATGATTTCTATTAGGCATATCCCTTCGTCTCTATTTTTGCCATCAGACTGCAAGGATATTTTTCAACCTCTGTGGTCAGCGCTCCGTCTTCAGAGTAAGCCGATTGTTGAAGAACGCAAACTTGCAACCCGGAGGTTCTAGGTTCGAATTCCGGCCGGAGCGGAAATTTTTTACCAAACTTTTGCGTTTGCGGATATTAAGGCCTGGATGTAAAAGTACCTCTTCCGCGAACCATTTTCTCTTCTGTTTCGACAATTAGGAGGCATCTTTTGACGAAGGGTGACGAGCAAATAAAATGATTTTGATGAATGACCGACTGTAAATACCTAGCTATAATTACCGCACCCTCCTATTACCGTACCCCTCCTATTACCGTACCCCTCCTGTTACCGTACCCCTCCTATTACCGTACCCCTCCTGTTACCGTACCCCTCCTATTACCGTACCCCTCCTGTTACCGTACCCCTCCTATTACCGTACCCCTCCTGTTACCGTACCCCTCCTATTACCGTACCCCTCCTGTTACCGTACCCCTCCTATTACCGTACCCCTCCTGTTACCGTACCCCTCCTATTACCGTACCCCTCCTGTTACCGTACCCCTCCTATTACCGTACCCCTCCTGTTACCGTACCCCTCCTATTACCGTACCCCTCCTGTTACCGTACCCCTCCTATTACCGTACCCCTCCTATTACCGTACCCCTACCCCTCTGTTTAGTTAGTCTCAAATCCCTTCTCCCTCCCATACTCATCACACCCAGCTATCCAAATACCCCTCTAACAGCTACTACA
>NW_007377480.1:0-48772 GCF_000475195.1 Diaphorina citri | reverse complement strand
AAAAAAAAAAAAAAAAAAAAAAAAAAAACATTTTGTGTCTATACGATTCAGATGATGCCACGAACAAAATAAAGTAGTTAGGTAATTCAAGAGTAAATACCTATACACTTAACTTAAATAAAATCATACATACTTGGGTATACATTGAGCGGTCAAACTTTTTTGACTTGGCGGGGCGGAGCTCTACCGCGCTCCTTAATTTTTTCGTTGAACTCGTGGGGACAATTTTCTGGGTGGGTTCTTCAGTTCACTGAAGCTTATTGTCTATTTTGTTATACTTGATTTTTTTTTTTTTGGTGTGACGCCCAACTACCCTGTACCTATACCTACCTATCTGTTTCCATTTGATAGATTGAATTCCAAGCGAAGTAAAAAATTGTATTAAACTACACAACAAATTCAATTCCAACTTTTTTACTTTCCTTATCCTATAGGAAGGAAAGTAATGTAATCGGGTCAAATTTTCGATGCAGTTTGTGCCAAAACACGTTTTGAGGTCCCTAGAGCCTAAATCCAAAGTTTCAGCCATTGGTCCGTGTGTGTGTGTGTCTGTCCGTCTGTCTAAATTAAATATGTATGAAATCTACCCATCCAAACAGTAATGCTTAATAATGCTCTAATACAGCGAGATATTTTACTGTCTGCACCTAGATTTTTGTCACCAGGCGAGTGGTACGGTAGGAAATAGTAGGACCAGATTGTTGATAACATTATCAACAATCTGATTCTCGAACCACCAACCTCTAGATCTGAAGTTCACTGCGCTTATCCCTACACAACTATAAGGTTGGCCGTTGAATATGCCAGTAACGTCTGTCGGGCTTGAAATATCTCGTAGCTTTATTTTATTGAGTACCTCGAAAAGTGATATTAAGTATCGCCCTTGAAACCCTGAAAAAAATATTTTTAAATATTCCTGAATGCCGGGCCTAGACAATGTTTTAGTCTATGAAGCACCGCCCCTGAAAAATATCGTTATGTAAAAGTTACAATAGATGAACACCCAAATAAGCATCATTCAATAGGATAAAGAAAGTCGTGTGATGTTCACACCAGATTTTTTTTTTCTTTCTCGAGGCCTTCTGCGCTCGCTCTCTCTCTCTCTCTCTTTTTCTCTCTCTCTCTCCCTCCCTCTCTCTCCCTACCTCTCTTTCTCTCTCTCCTCTCTTTCTCTCTCTCCCCTCTTCTCTTCCCTAGTTTTCACCCTCTCATTTCACGCTATACTTCTCATATTTCTACCTTCTTTGTTTGGACTATGTTTTGTTTTTCTCTCTTTCCTTCAGTAGTTTTTATTTTCCAATCAAACAAAAGCTCGGTAGAAAAGAAAATACGGAAAACAACGGCGTAGTACAGCAGAAATAACAGCGTAGGTATAGCAGACAGCAGCAGAAGTGATACAACGACACACGTTTAGCTTAAAACTCCGAACACAAACCCACTCTGAGGTTAGCCTGATGAGAGGCTTACTATATGGGATGGGCATGCTACGACACAGACCACATGCGTCCAATGTAGCAGTTGTTTCATTGCTACGAAATAAAAACGGCGGTGAAACACTTATCTTAAAAAAGCCCTAATAGCCCTTTCCCATTGTCGTAAGTTTCATCCGATTTCTTCCCGAATGTCCTGTAGGCAATGTAATTCAAATGAGAGTGTTCTCACTACACACGACCGATTTTTTTTCCCGAACGACCGACAAGTGGGTCGTTTATACTAATCTACGACATGAACAAAGTGTTTTACCAGTTAATGAAAGAAGGTAACCACCAAAATACCTACCACATATTACTTCTATCTAATGGTTTCTGTATTTGGAATACTCAGTACGAAACCCTACTTCTATCTATCTAATGGTTTCTGCATTTGGAATACTCAATACGAAACCCTACTTTTATTCCCTCTGTTTGTTAAGTCTGGCGCTAAAGAAGGTAGGTATATAATATATGCTAGTAGGTACCACCTACCTGAAAATTAGGAAGGAAGGAGGGGTTTGAATTCCATATAAACATGCAAACTTTTTCTATACGTTTGTATGTAGGTTCATTATTTTTTGCATATTTTACACCACCCCTCCCCCCAAGATGCTTATGTCACGGGACACTCAATCCTGGCTAGACGAAAATGAGATGTAGGTACAGAATGTGATCGACGCAGTGGGCAGAAGGTAGTGCCGGGGGCCGGGAGGGGAGAGACAAAATTCAAGGGCAAAGTCGACCTTGTCCTAAATTTTGAGAATAACTCAATCACAATTTTATTGAGAAAATCAAAAACATCGATGTTGACATCGATGTTTTTGTTCCGATGTATCGATGTTTTCAAAACATCGATGTCGATGTCCCAACCCTAGGACTGACCCATACCCGATACGGTAAAGGTAGGTACACTTAAAGTGTCTGAGGAAATATCCTTATTAGCTAAATCCCCTGTTTTAAAAGTGTTCTGATGTGAAAGTGCCGATGCCGTTGAAAGACAGCCAAAGTTTACAAGAATGGAGAACGAATTGTGCTGTCGAAAGAGCGCGGAGGAAGTAATAAGGTGTTGTATTTGGTTGCTGAAAATGCCTGTCCCAATTATTCACATGAGTAAGTTTAGCAGAGGTGCACCTTTTGCCTGCGGGACTTATCAATAACACTTGAACACTCCTGGGTGTAATGGATTATAGAGGGTAGTGACTGTGAAGGTGTAAGAGGTAAATTATTAAAAACACCGCAAAGCGCCGAATCGGGGTTGCAAATAGTTTTTGCACAAATAAATAGTTCATTATAACCAAGAAAATTTTGAAAATTACATGAGCGCATGGTTAGTTTTGCATAATTAGTTCAGCCGTTGAAGGTGATGATTTTACCAAATTCGAAGCGAGTTGGAGAAACATCAGATTTCGAAAGGAAAACTGTAGTTACGTGACAAAGGTATATCATAATAAGAAGGACCCAATACACAGACCAATCATGTTCCTTGAGCAAAGACTCAAATTCAGCAAAACCAATTTGCCATCGTTGAAAGTGATGATTTTACCAAATTCGAAGCGAGTTGGAGAAACATCAGATTTCGAAAGGAAAACTGTAGTTACGTGACAAAGGTATCATAATAAGAAGGACCCAATACACAGACCAATGATGTTCCTTGAGCAAAGACTCAAATTCAGCAAAACCAATTTGCCATCTATGTATGTACCTACTCGTACAAAACCAATCTGCTATCTACAGTTCCGTACACAGAAAGCCCACTCGAGACTTGGGTGGTGAGGGCGGATGGCCCTAGAGGTTGGGTTAAGATTATACGAATCTACGAAGTACAGGAGAATAGGACATTACGAAATATAGGGGAATAGGACATTGAATGTCTGAAGACAAATTTTGTCTTTTGACACAAAACGGGATAGTATTTCAAAGGAGTCCCTACACCGGGATCGGGTCCGATATATCCTCTATCTTCTTGGATTTTTAATAATATAAATTTAAATGGAAAGCACGTCCGCTATCTAGGTACACATTGGAAAAACATTCCCTGCCTGGGACCGTATGGGAAAATACACACACCCGTGGCCCGTGGCTCTCGAACGCTTTTTTTTTTCGCTCGTAATTTTCCGAAGGGCGAAAGAAAAAAACATGATTTATTAGGTAGTTGTTGTTTCTATCCTGTTTGCTTTACCTGTGAGCATCCAGCGTTCTTGTTCCGACAGTTTCCTTCCAGTATGCCACCTTTATTACATTTCTGTAAGCGAAAACTTGTATTCCGAGCTCGGAAATTGCACTGAAAACTTGTTTAAAAATTAATCGAAAATTCTTCTTAAATTTCCCAATATATGGCATGGATTAGTGGAAATTATTTCTATCGCCTAGCGCCTGTGAAGTGTGGACCTACAACACGTGTACAATACATATCAGTTACCAACTCCTTATCATTAGGGCAGGAGATCATGAGAAAGCATTACTAACGACGTCAAATACTCGCGGCAGTGAGTTTCATTTCCCAAATGCATTTTATTCCCCAACCCAGACGATGTGAACTTCAGCCATACGTTTCTCATGTACGTATTGGCATACCCCATTTAAAGTACTTTCCAGCGAACGTGTTCTAATGGGATGGACGACAAAATGACACACGACTTCCCATTTGACATTCCAAGACGACATTGACGAATTCTCCACATTCCTCGTGTAAGTGCTTAAGGTGAACATTTTAGTAAAATATGTACGGAACATATAGGTACTAGTAGATTTTTGATGATATAGGACAGGGAGATAAAAGAAAGTAAAAATAAGGACAGTTTTATGAAGTTCCATATGCAGAGGCGGGGGGAGGTAGGGGGGGGGGGGGGGAAGGAAATAAAGTATACCACAGTTTGAGTGGGTAGTAAATGTACAAGTGTAACTACAGGGTGTGCAAGATGCTTATGTCACGGGACACTCAATCCTGGCTAGACGAAAATGAGATGTAGGTACAGAATGTGATCGACGCAGTGGGCAGAAGGTAGTGCCGGGGGCCGGGAGGGGAGAGACAAAATTCAAGGGCAAAGTCGACCTTGTCCTAAATTTTGAGAATAACTCAATCACAATTTTATTGAGAACTTTTTGATCTTGTATTCCGCATATTATTGTGAACTTGGTCTATATTTTACTCAGAACTTGCACACTTGGGAAATTGTAGTGTAGTAGGAAATCACAATCAAATACACAAATGATTGACCTCGTGAAAGTTCTGAATTTGCTAAAAAAGTGCTAAAAAAGAATGATTGAACTCCTGATCCGGGGTACACTCAATCTTGTGAATATGAGAACAATAACAACGGGGGGACTTTCTACTACACCTTGACATTTTTCCCCCTGACAGTTGAAAAAAGCCCACCCTGTACATGAGAAGTAGGAAAGTGATAAAACGAAAATATGATTCTCATCTCTTGTTTTCTCCTTATTGAGAACTTTTTGATCTTGTATTCCGCATATTATTGTGAACTTGGTCTATATTTTACTCAGAACTTGCACACTTGGGAAATTGTGGGTTAGTAGGAAATCACAATCAAATACACAAATGATTTATTTATTTTATTTATTTTATAAGTTTCCATTTATTAGTTTTTCAGTACAATTCTCTCAGTTAAATAAATAGGCAACAAAATGGTATACCCGTCCGTAAAAGCCGGAGCTTGTGCCACGGATGGGGAGTGAAAGTTCTGAAAGAACTTTCACTCCCCAAATTCAGACCTTGTGAAAGTTCTGAATTTGCTAAAAAAGAATGATGGAACTCCTGATCCGGGGTACACTCAATCTTGTGAATATGAGAACAATAACAATGGGGAATATGAGAACAATAACAATGGGGAATATGAGAACAATAACAATTCTACTATACCTTGACATTTTTCCCCCTGGCAGTTGAAAAAAGCCCACCCTGTACATGAGAAGTAGGAAAGTGATAAAAGAAAAATATGATTCTCATCTCTTGTTTTCTCTATTTCCTCTCCCCCCTCTTTCTCCATTCCTTTTCATCTATTATTTCTCACTTGATGTCTTTGTATCCTACCTTTTTTCCCTCAGTCATTTCACTCATTTCCCATCAATGAGTTTTAACGAAAGTTGCTGCTCATTAACCGAAAATTTTCCGAAAGATTTCAGTTTTTATTGCTGGGTTTTGAAATGTGTTCTTTGAACAGGTAAAGGAAGCTGCCTACTTCAGTAAATTAGTCAGCTCCTGCCCGTTTAAAGTCCCCTAGCCAGACTAAGCTGGATTACTCCCTGTTTAAAGTCCACTAGCTAGACCATAAAACTCATGCAAGGTCTAAGAAAATGTAAGGCAGCTGCGGTAGCTCCTGATACTTGAATAGGAAATTTTAAAGGAAGCTTATTTCAATTGCAATCATCATAACAACCAGTCACAGCTTACTTCGTTGTTCTGTAATTATTACTCGGTGTTTTTCCCACCTTTGAGCTCCTGAAGTTTCTCAGGTCACTGATTCTAAATTGTAATTTATTACTAACTCCATCATGGAATACTAAAGAGTATGCAACGTTCCATTATGCAACGAAATGCTGGAGTGTATGCTCTTAAGAAATATGTTACACTGAAGGTTTCCTTTTATTTCAATTAGGAGTTGGATAATATTTGCAATTTCTGTAATAGTTTTTTTCGCGCTGCACAGAGAGGTAGCATAGAAATTATAATAAATGAGGTATAAGTACGTGGGTAAGTAGGTTAAGTCTGTGTAACATTTTCCTTTTCATGTTACCTAGTGAGGTATATTCTTTCAGGAACCCCATTAGGTAAATGCTCGATTCACTCTTCCCTTTACTTCAGCCCCGAAGGTACTCATCTAACGCTCCAAGTTCCACCCTGTCCAAGACATAAGAGCCATTGGACTAATTAACACGGTACAAATCTTACATATTACATACATCACCCGGGAGTGCTGCACTTCAAACGATAAAGTTAACAAGTCAGCAAGAATAAAAAAACTTCCCGAGTCACAAGCTGAGGGGCAAGGATGCAAAAAATGCCTGGAGTATCTCTTGAAACATCAGTCCTTGCTCCACAGTCTGGTTATGAGAGGTTTCATCTACATGCCATAGAATGAAACATGTCTCATTAAAATCACAATTGTGAAACATCATTGTAAGAATAAAATGAACAGGGTCGGTCAGAATTCAGTTCGGTGTTTCGCTTTAATTAGTCTTTAGAACATTACACAAATTCTGTTACCTCTGACCAGCCTGAATAAAAAAACTTCCCGAGTCACAAGCTGAGGGGCAAGGATGCAAAAAATGCCTGGAGTATCTCTTGAAACATCAGTCCTTGCTCCAGACTGGTTATGAGAGGTTTCATCTACATGCCATAGAATGAAACATGTCTCATTAAAATCACAATTGTGAAACATCATAGTAAGAATAAAATGAACAGGGTCGTTCAGAATTCAGTTCGGTGTTTCGCTTTAATTAGTCTTTAGACACAAATTCTGTTACCTCTGACCAGCCTCTGAGGGATAGGATACGCAGGCAAAGGATTCCAGATGGGAACACAAAGGATTCCACAAAATTCCCATCTTCCTATAGCACCATGAATCACCAATTCGGGCTAGGGTATAGTAAAGTTTGCTAAGTTAAATTTTTAGAGAGCAAGATAATTATGCAAGTGTGAGGGATAGGATACGCAGGCAAAGGATTCCAGATGGGAACACAAAGGATTCCACAAAATTCCCATCTTCCTATAGCACCATGAATCACCAATTCACCATCTTATCATCCCAACTCAGATGTTCACTACTATTAGATGTTTAGAATCGTTTTCTAATTCAATTCCTGCTTATCTGTACTTCACAGAAGAAAAAGAAAATCTGGGGCTGTGTTTGGATTATTTTCTCAGGTACCTAACAAGCTGCGAGTGGGTGGTTGGACAAATGGATCATAAATACTACGCTCATAAATTTTTCACTATTATAATAATGCAAGAGGTATAAAAATATCTAATAACATACTTGCTTAAGTTCCTCTCTTTGCCTTCGTTTTGTTTCAATTAAATAAAGTTTTCTTTTGTAAAACAAACAAGCGAAGCAAACAGGTTGGTGGGTTTTTCCCAACATGATAGACGGTAACACTGTAACACGATCTTCAACAACAAAAATCAGGGCCATTCGTTCGTACGAAAAACTGAAAGTAACTTTCGTGTGACTAAAAACTAAACTTTCAGTAATAAGTAACTCTTAAACTCTTGAAGGTTATTCCCCCTCAAGACTTATAAATTGGCAAACTTTGACATCAGAAGGTAAGCAGCTCTAAAAAAGTTCCTTTTAAGTTCGGGTCCGTCTCTCTACTTCATCTCTCAGCTTTTGCTCCAATCTTTGAGTCAAAACATTTTTCAAAGCCCCCCAAAATTTTGCCTGAATAAACACCAACCTATTTGTCTGTCTAATTTTAACTTTTTAATGCTCTTAGCGGCAAGTACATACCTAATAATCGTTCATGAAATGTGTAGGTGTAGTAAACTCGCATATGCTTACCTACATGATATAGTACGATACAGGACTAAGGGAACTCTCTAAAATTTAGGAAGTTCTCCAAAAACTCAGGGAGATCTTCATTTTCCCATTTCGGATGAACAACACCGTCAGACTGAAAAGACCAAAACTTTGTGGGTATCCTACTGTCCTATCATCAACACACCCAAGACTGTGTTTGAAATTTTGAATTTGAAAACTTTGAAGTAGGTACTGAATTTGTTGAAATTTTATGCTCGGAAAAATGGAGAGTAAGAAATATTAAATGAATAAATGGGGGGGATTTTTAGTTCACCCAGAACATATATTATCCCCCCGAAGCCTTAAAACCCTTCATAATTCTCCACTTCCTCTTTCTCATCCACTATTTCAAAGTCTTTCATAGCTCACTTTAATAGACACGAAACTTTTCCGAGCGTGCAAGAATTTTCCAAGTTCTTTCTGCTATTAGGCTTTGAGTCTTCTCATAGTTTTAAAAAGAAGGGATAATGTAAGGCTGTGCTGGAATCCTTTAAGTTTCGTTAAATTCTATTATTAAGACAGAGTGGGCTAGGGCTAGGGTATAGTAAAGTTTGCTAAGTTAAATTTTTAGAGAGCAAGATAATTATGCAAGTGTGAGGGATAGGATACGCAGGCAAAGGATTCCAGATGGGAACACAAAGGATTCCACAAAATTCCCATCTTCCTATAGCACCATGAATCACCAATTCACCATCTTATCATCCCAACTCAGATGTTCACTACTATTAGATGTTTAGAATCGTTTTCTAATTCAATTCCTGCTTATCTGTACTTCACAGAAGAAAAAGAAAATCTGGGGCTGTGTTTGGATTATTTTCTCAGGTACCTAACAAGCTGCGAGTGGGTGGTTGGACAAATGGATCATAAATACTACGCTCATAAATTTTTCACTATTATAATAATGCAAGAGATATAAAAACATCTAATAACAATATATATTTTCTATCTCAAGCAATAAAATATCTTCTCTTTTGAGAAATCATAAATCAATCTCTCATCTCTTTACGGTTCAAGATATTTTAACCCTTTTAGAGGCAAGGGAGTTCTCTGGTATTAGTTTCAATTTCGTCAACTCTCATGAAAAATCAAATCACTTAAAAAAGGACCGTACGTCAACTTCACCACAACAATCCCTCCGATGGAGCAAGGAACAATGGGACAAAAAAGATTTTAGTCCATTATTTAGAAGGAAGCCCAAGAAGGCAAACTATCTGCAAAATTTACAACGAAAATATTGGACAATAGGCCCTGACGTGTTAAGAGAGGTCATTTGTTATTATTCTTATATTTTTTGGCACACGTAGGTCAGCCTCATATCAGAATGTTATAATTGATATACAGATAAAATATTAGGTAATAATACAACTATGTACCTTTCAGGTTTTATTGATTAGGTCAAACATTTTGGGGGTAACAAAACAATGTACATAGGGTTGTGCGAAGGATACAGAGGTTCTTCTTCTCCCACCGAAGTCAAGGATCATCCATGAGTTGGTAGTTCTTCCGATCCCATCCAGGCATAGAGGGCAAAAGTCCCAGAACAGTTGAAAACGATGTAAAACTCCCAGAAAACGGATTAATTGAAAGAATATTGACCGTTTCCCCCTTTACCCAAAACAAAATGATGGTTGGGCCTATATCTCAAATCTTCGTTTCTCTTTCACTCAGCACTCACCCATCTTTCTCAATGTCTTGTCCTGGGTCGGGTGGAAAATTTTCCAATTTCAATTTGTAAATAATGCAAGCATACTTAGCGTCCTGGTGTGCTTTTCTGTAAAATATTCACAAGAAAACGCAAAGTGATTGGAAAAAGAAAACTCATCTACTTACCACCTTTACTTGCTTAAGTTCCTCTCTTTGCCTTCGTTTTGTTTCAATTAAATAAAGTTTCTTTTGTAAAACAAACAAGCGAAGCAAACAAAAAGGAGACAAAAATAGCACGGGGAAGACATATTATTGTTATTTTTCTCTCCAGCAACTACTTTGCTCTACTTTGTTTGTAAGTATATTTTTCTTCCTCGTGTGTCTTTTAAGACGAACATAAGTCTTTGAAAAACTTTCTGAGAGAAATCTGGGGAAATGAGAAAAGAAGTGGAAGAAATGAAATGAAAAAGAAAATCTCCGCAAAAATATGACAGAGTGTGACACATAGACTCCTGCGGCATAGGAAGAAAAGAGAACTTTTTTTAGGGGAAAAACTGTGGTATCTTACTGTGACCTCGTTTATAACCCCTGACCTCAACTCACCATCAACCCTCAATGACTCGCCAATTTAGAAATCAACAAAAACTTACCTATTGTATAAATAGCTCCGTCCAAATGAAACGAGGCGCTTTCACACTTCTTCACTACTTTCCTCGGTGACTTGCAACTTGGAGGTTTGCTTGCGCCGCAGGCAGAACTTTCTTCGCCCAGCGTGGCCCCCACTGAGGACGAAGTCGCAACAGGATTTTCTTCCATTTTCAATATTTGAAGTGAATAAAAATTGAAAAATAAAATAAAGCGCCGAATTTAATGTTATCCGGGGCGGATAGAATTTATACAAGGGACTTCAGGTTATGCTTAAATTTCAAATAATTTGAGAGGGGTGAATTAAAACTTTTTTATAACAGTTGTAAAAAAAAGAAGCAATTAATTCGCAATTTCTGTATTATTTTTTGAAAACCTAATTTTTATACGAATATGGAAATCCGAGGTAACGTCATTATTTATTGTTTAATCCGATTAATTGTATTTTATTTTATACAGATTAGGGAATAAAATTATAATAATATCCGTTATGATAATTATTATTGATGTTTTTTTTATGTAGATATACTAATTGCTAATTTATTCTCTGTTTCAATATCAAAATAATATTACGATTTTGTTAATGCTCAAAATAATTACTATCTATGAATATATTATTATTTATTATCAATATTGTTTCTAATTAGGTGTTTCTAATAACCTCCTTGGTGGTGCTACTGAGAAAAAATAAAGAAAATAATAATAATGACAAAGGGTACAAAAGGAAGGAAAAAAACACTATAACATTATTTGGTGGATTTTGAAAGAAAAGGAAATATGAAATCGGTGTATACTTGTAAAGCCTATGTGAAAACAATAGCAAAGGAAATGTCTAAGTACATAAATATAAGCATTGTACCCATTATAAGACGGTTATTATTATGAAGACAAAGGATGGAATAACACAAAACCACCAAGTGAAAGAGAAAGAAAGAGAGAGATGTTAGGAAATAAGCTATTACCATATTAGCTTTCACATTATGGAAATTAAATCTAAGGATTAACATAAAAGCAAGATAGAAAATGAGGAAGAGGGAGAAAGCGAAAGAGAGAGCTCGTTAAAAGGCACATATTGTGGGGATTCTATCTGTAACACGGGTGATACCTGAAATAACGTAGACGAAAATATGGGTCCCATTAAAATAATACTTACGAGCCTAAAGCCAGTCATTTGTTATTATTCTTATATTTTTTGGCACACGTAGGTCAGCCTCATATCAGAATGTTATAATTGATATACAGATAAAATATTAGACAATAATACAACTATGTACCTCTCAGGTTTTATTGATTAGGTCAAACATTTTGGGGGTAACAAAACAATGTAGATTGTTATGGGTATACCTATTACCTATTGCTACAAGTCCCTTTACAATGACGTCAGGAGAGAGGACAAAACAATGATCTATGGTTAGGGTAATTTATACCTTTAGTGGGTAATTTAGCACCTTGTTCTTTTATATTTCAGCATATTTAAATACATTAGCAGTGCTTATTGGAACGTAAAGGCAACATCATGTAATCAACTTCCCTACTCGTACATAAAGGAACAGTCATATTATCTACACCTCTACATTTTATGCATCTAATCCAATTTACATTTCCCCATAAAACTCTATGCAGCACGAGATTACATGCACCTCGTAAAAAAAAATCATAGAAATGCAAAAGAAACTCAATATTCGTTTGATTTACATCAGGTTTCGTGCCCAGTCGAAGCGAAAGAGAAAATGTAATTCAAAACGATGGGAAATTGAAAAATTCTGTAAGAAATCTCAAGAGATGGAGCACTGAAAATCGTGTTACTGTTAGGTACTCGTAGGTGGTTCTTGGAAGACTCACTCGTACAACTGCTAACAGAAGTTCATATAAAAAAAAAGGTATGCTAAAGGTATTTCAGAGGGATGAAGAGGTAATGTGAGTAAAAAATAGGAAAGAGGGAGGTAAGATGTAGCACGAGGACGTAAAAAAAAGGGAAAGAAAAATGTTAATTTCCTATCAACAGCTGGCAAGTCTACCAACTCCTGGGGAATATAATATCAAGGAGAAAAAAAGTACTATAATAAAGGGAAAGGAGGAGAAAGAGGAGGGGAAGAAAAGAGTGAAAAAGGAAAAATGTTAATTTCCTATCAACAGCTGGCAAGTCTACCAACTCCTGGGGAATATAATATCAAGGAGAAAAAAAGTACTATAATAAAAGGGAAAGGAGGAGAAAGAGGAGGGGAAGAAAAGAGTGAAAAATTATGAGGCAGGAAAATTAGAATAGTAAAAACCCAGGGAGGTGGAAAATTATTGCACTAGGTCTGGACTCAATCCCCATCACCGAGTGGTCAATAGTTTGGATCTTGATGTGGAGGTTGATGATTCGAATCCCTAAGTAAAGTTGATGTTATCAAATTATCAAATAGGAACAGATAAAAGAATTTTGTTAAGCATGAACGATCGTCACGTGGTACACTGGTTGGGGATTCAAGTTCACCTCGAATCACCGACCTCTAAATCCAAAGTCCACAACGCTAACCACTACACTTCCAAGTCTGATTTTTCATCAGCTTTTTTGCAAGAATGAGCCATTATATGGCTACAGTTAATTCAACCTAAAGCCAAAATATCAGGTTTCAATCTAAATCGATCACGGAGAGAGAAAAAAGTGATTCTAAACTTTCCGGACAATGTGTTTTGTCTCTTGATGTTGATGTCGCCTTCAGAGTAAGTTATTTATACACAAGTGCCATACCTAGTTTGAAAACTTTCACCATCACAAAACCTTTAATTTCCCAGCGCAAGTTTCTCGCTCTTGATTAAGATTGAATGAGTCCCAGCTGGGCTCTGACTAATTTACCTCCCTCCCAATCCTATTACCTCCCACACCACCCCTTGATTAGCTCCCATAAAGTTCTATCCCCCCCTGCCCATACCTTTCAACTTTAAATTCCCAGCGCAAGTTTCTCGCTCTTGATTAAGATTGAATGAGTCCCAGCTGGGCTCTGACTAATTTACCTCCCTCCCAATCCCATTACCTCCCACACCACCCCTTGATTAGCTCCCATAAAGTTCTATCCCCCCCTGCCCATACCTTTCAACATAGATTCTAAACTTTCCGGACAATGTGTTTTGTCTCTTGATGTTGATGTCGCCTTCAGAGTAAGTTATTTATACACAAGTGCCATACCTAATTTGAAAACTTTCACCATCACAAAACCTTTAAATTCCCAGCGCAAGTTTCTCGCTCTTGATTAAGATTGAATGAGTCCCAGCTGGGCTCTGACTAATTTACCTCCCTCCCAATCCTATTACCTCCCACACCACCCCTTGATTAGCTCCCATAAAGTTCTATCCCCCCCTGCCCATACCTTTCAACATACCACCCTCACTCTCGTTCGTGTCCCATAAAGTAGGTACCGGCTGTCATAAAGTCCCCTCAGAAATTATCGGAGCTCAAAACGCAACAACCCCTATAAAATTTGAAACAGCCTTTCCCTACTCAGAAGAAAAATTACCTTTATATCCTTTGTACCTCCTCTGCTAAACAAAGTTCATTTTTCTTTCCTCATATAAAAATTAAGAGACCTTTTCAGTTTTTATCTGTGTTGAGTTTCAATGCTTGTCACCAATGTGTCGGTTTGAAACAGCCTTTCCCTACTCAGAAGAAAAATTACCTTTATATCCTTTGTACCTCCTCTGCTAAACAAAGTTCATTTTTCTTTCCTTATACGAGTATAAGAATTAAGAGACCTTTTCAGTTTTTTATCTGTGTTGAGTTTCAATGCTTGTCACCAATGTGTCGATTATTACATCTCGCTAAATTTTATGACTTGGACTCGAACCAGCAACCTCCAGGCTGACCGGATTCAAAGTCCTCCGCGTTATTAAGACACCACTGAGGTTGGTGGGTTTTTCCCAACATGATAGACGGTAACACTGTAACACGATCTTCAACAACAAAAATCAGGGCCATTCGTTCGTACGAAAAACTGAAAGTAACTTTCGTGTGACTAAAAACTAAACTTTCAGTAATAAGTAACTCTTAAACTCTTGAAGGTTATTCCCCCTCAAGACTTATAAATTGGCAAACTTTGACATCAGAAGGTAAGCAGCTCTAAAAAAGTTCCTTTTAAGTTCGGGTCCGTCTCTCTACTTCATCTCTCAGCTTTTGCTCCAATCTTTGAGTCAAAACATTTTTCAAAGCCCCCCAAAATTTTGCCTGAATAAACACCAACCTATTTGTCTGTCTAATTTTAACTTTTTAATGCTCTTAGCGGCAAGTACATACCTAATAATCGTTCATGAAATGTGTAGGTGTAGTAAACTCGCATATGCTTACCTACATGATATAGTACGATACAGGACTAAGGGAACTCTCTAAAATTTAGGAAGTTCTCCAAAAACTCAGGGAGATCTTCATTTTCCCATTTCGGATGAACAACACCGTCAGACTGAAAAGACCAAAACTTTGTGGGTATCCTACTGTCCTATCATCAACACACCCAAGACTGTGTTTGAAATTTTGAATTTGAAAACTTTGAAGTAGGTACTGAATTTGTTGAAATTTTATGCTCGGAAAAATGGAGAGTAAGAAATATTAAATGAATAAATGGGGGGGATTTTTAGTTCACCCAGAACATATATTATCCCCCCGAAGCCTTAAAACCCTTCATAATTCTCCACTTCCTCTTTCTCATCCACTATTTCAAAGTCTTTCATAGCTCACTTTAATAGACACGAAACTTTTCCGAGCGTGCAAGAATTTTCCAAGTTCTTTCTGCTATTAGGCTTTGAGTCTTCTCATAGTTTTAAAAAGAAGGGATAATGTAAGGCTGTGCTGGAATCCTTTAAGTTTCGTTAAATTTTATTATTAAGACAGAGTGGGCTAGGGCCAGGGCCATTCGTACGAAAAACTGAAAGTAACTTTCGTGTGACTAAAAACTAAACTTTCAGTAATAAGTAACTCTTAAACTCTTGAAGTTCATTCCCCCTCAAGACTTATAAATTGGCAAACTTTGACATCAGAAGGTAAGCAGCTCTAAAAAAGTTCCTTTTAGGTTCGGGTCCGTCTCTCTACTTCATCTCTCAGCTTTTGCTCCAATCTTTGAGTCAAAACATTTTTCAAAGCTAAACTCTTGAAGGTTATTCCCCCTCAAGACTTATAAATTGGCAAACTTTGACATCAGAAGGTAAGCAGCTCTAAAAAAGTTCCTTTTAAGTTCGGGTCCGTCTCTCTACTTCATCTCTCAGCTTTTGCTCCAATCTTTGAGTCAAAACATTTTTCAAAGCCCCCCAAAATTTTGCCTGAATAAACACCAACCTATTTGTCTGTCTAATTTTAACTTTTTAATGCTCTTAGCGGCAAGTACATACCTAATAATCGTTCATGAAATGTGTAGGTGTAGTAAACTCGCATATGCTTACCTACATGATATAGTACGATACAGGACTAAGGGAACTCTCTAAAATTTAGGAAGTTCTCCAAAAACTCAGGGAGATCTTCATTTTCCCATTTCGGATGAACAACACCGTCAGACTGAAAAGACCAAAACTTTGTGGGTATCCTACTGTCCTCGTTCATGAAATGTGTAGGTGTAGTAAACTCGCATATGCTTACCTACATGATATAGTACGATACAGGACTAAGGGAACTCTCTAAAATGTAGGAAGTTCTCCAAAAACTCAGGGAGACGTTCATTTTCCCATTTCGGATGAACAACACCGTCAGACTAAAAAGACCAAAACTTTGTGGGTATCCTACTATCCGACACCGTCAGACTGAAAAGACCAAAACTTTGTGGGTATCCTACTGTCCTATCATCAACACACCCAAGACTGTGTTTGAAATTTTGAATTTGAAAACTTTGAAGTAGGTACTGAATTTGTTGAAATTTTATGCTCGGAAAAATGGAGAGTAAGAAATATTAAATGAATAAATGGGGGGGATTTTTAGTTCACCCAGAACATATATTATCCCCCCGAAGCCTTAAAACCCTTCATAATTCTCCACTTCCTCTTTCTCATCCACTATTTCAAAGTCTTTCATAGCTCACTTTAATAGACACGAAACTTTTCCGAGCGTGCAAGAATTTTCCAAGTTCTTTCTGCTATTAGGCTTTGAGTCTTCTCATAGTTTTAAAAAGAAGGGATAATGTAAGGCTGTGCTGGAATCCTTTAAGTTTCGTTAAATTCTATTATTAAGACAGAGTGGGCTAGGGTATAGTAAAGTTTGCTAAGTTAAATTTTTAGAGAGCAAGATAATTATGCAAGTGTGAGGGATAGGATACGCAGGCAAAGGATTCCAGATGGGAACACAAAGGATTCCACAAAATTCCCATCTTCCTATAGCACCATGAATCACCAATTCACCATCTTATCATCCCAACTCAGATGTTCACTACTATTAGATGTTTAGAATCGTTTTCTAATTCAATTCCTGCTTATCTGTACTTCACAGAAGAAAAAGAAAATCTGGGGCTGTGTTTGGATTATTTTCTCAGGTACCTAACAAGCTGCGAGTGGGTGGTTGGACAAATGGATCATAAATACTACGCTCATAAATTTTTCACTATTATAATAATGCAAGAGGTATAAAAATATCTAATAACAATATATTTTCTATCTCAAGCAATAAAATATCTTCTCTTTTGAGAAATCATAAATCAATCTCTCATCTCTTTACGGTTCAAGATATTTTAACCCTTTTAGAGGCAAGGGAGTTCTCTGGTATTAGTTTCAATTTCGTCAACTCTCATGAAAAATCAAATCACTTAAAAAAGGACCGTACGTCAACTTCACCACAACAATCCCTCCGATGGAGCAAGGAACAATGGGACAAAAAAGATTTTAGTCCATTATTTAGAAGGAAGCCCAAGAAGGCAAACTATCTGCAAAATTTACAACGAAAATATTGGACAATAGGCCCTGACGTGTTAAGAGAGGTCATTTGTTATTATTCTTATATTTTTTGGCACACGTAGGTCAGCCTCATATCAGAATGTTATAATTGATATACAGATAAAATATTAGGTAATAATACAACTATGTACCTTTCAGGTTTTATTGATTAGGTCAAACATTTTGGGGGTAACAAAACAATGTACATAGGTTGTTATGGGTATACCTATTACCTATTGCTACAAGTCCCTTTACAATGACGTCAGGAGAGAGGACAAAACAATGATCTATGGTTAGGGTAATTTATACCTTTAGTGGGTAATTTAGCACCTTGTTCTTTTATATTTCAGCATATTTAAATACATTAGCAGTGAATGTGCTTATTGGAACGTAAAGGCAACATCATGTAATCAACTTCCCTAGGTACTCGTACATAAAGGAACAGTCATATTATCTACACCTCTACATTTTATGTATCTAATCCAATTTACATTTCCCCATAAAACTCTATGCAGCACGAGATTACATGCACCTCGTAAAAAAAAATCATAGAAATGCAAAAGAAACTCAATATTCGTTCGATTTACATCAGGTTTCGTGCCCAGTCGAAGCGAAAAAGAAAATGTAATTCAAAACGATGGGAAATTGAAAAATTCTGTAAGAAATCTCAAGAGATGGAGCACTGAAAATCCTGTTACTGTTAGGTACTCGTAGGTGGTTCTTGGAAGACTCACTCGTACAACTGCTAACAGAAGTTCATATAAAAAAGAGGTATGCTAAAGGTATTTCAGAGGGATGAAGAGGTAATGTGAGTAAAAAATAGGAAAGAGGGAGGTAAGATGTAGCACGAGGACGTAAGTCCTCCGCGTTATAAGGACACCACTGAGGTTGGTGGGTTTTTCCCAACATGATAGACGGTAACACTGTAACACGATCTTCAACAAAAAAATCAGGGCCAGCTAGATTTTCCTGATAGGACTTTGACAGGGGGGTCGGGGCGGGCAAAGGCTGTGGGAAATAAAGGGAGAGGCAACGCATATGAAGAGGATATTGCCTGGGGTTATGTTGACTTAACTATAGCCAGCACTGTGTTGTCCAAACAAAAAAATCCGTACGCATTTCGTCTTTTATACAGAGTGTAACTAAATACCAGCGAGACAGCGAGTAAAACTTTAGCTGGTTTTTAAATCTTTGTTCGGTAAGACTGTAATGTTAAAGCGCCTTGAAGAAGAAAAAAAAAATCTTGGTTAGGGCCGAATAATAACAGGAAAAGCTCCGTCCCTAATCATTCCTAACCTGGTTCGAGGTTCATCAAAGAAAATTTAAATTTCCAAAAATGCTCATCATTGGTAAAGCTTGGTTACAGTTGTTCAAACTGGGTAAAGAAAAAAGTAAAATTAAGGGTCTTTTTGTCTCTCATTCTAACTGGTCCTGTGCTTTATTACAGGTTATTCCCCCAACAAAACTTTCCAGTGCATCATGTTGATTTAATCAATGATTTCCGAGAGTATCCAAAACTTTCCCCAACTCTGCCGTCAATCAAGTGCAGGCTTACGGGGAACAAATTCACCTAAAGCTCACAATTAATTACTTTCGATTCCTAATGGGATTTAAATTACTCACGTTCAAATTTCCACTAGGATCCATTTCGTCTGATTACCTTCCCCAAACCTTCTAAAATAGTCGAGATTCTCGATTTGTTATCGGAAATAGGGAATGGGAGGGAGCAGGGACAAACTGAAATTGGTCAGAAATGTCAGAATGAACTAAATGCCGAAATGTCTCGCCCGGGGGAAAATACGAAAATGGCTATTCTCCCTTGTTACTTCGTTCTTACTTCGCTCATAAAAAGTACTAGGAATTTTTTCATCACATTTCTCGAAAAAGAAAAAAAAATAATAAATAACAGGTGCCTCAAGGTGGGAGCAGTGACCTTCCGTAAATTTGAAAAACATGAAAAAGTGAAATTCCAGAGAAAAAAAGGTAAAAAAAAGGAAGAAGAAAAAGGTAATTTGAAATTTTATTACATTACCAACTTGGGTATCTATTTTTTTACCTGCAATTAAAATTACGTAAAACAAACTTCTAATTTTTTATCATAATAATTAATTAAAAATAATTTATTGTGAAGCGAAAAAAATTAGGTGATTAAATAAATATATGATTGAAAATTACACACAAAGAAAGACTATTTACACTTGAAATTTCATGAGAAGATTTAAGAAAAAACACCAGAACCAGAGAGTGAACTTGGCGAAACTTGTGTGACGTTTGTCCAAATGGGCAACGGCACCACGTGTGAAAAATGTTCGGGATTTGAAGGTACAAAGCACACTTAACGCAACAATCCAGGCGAGGAAACAGAGAGAAAAAAATTGCACAGATGCGCCGCGCACATCGGGCGCTCCGAAATTGTAAACACGGGGAATATGAAGAAGTAAAAGAAGGAAATTGTTAACAACAAATTTGATAAAGAAAATTTCCCATGCCCTCCTCCTACCCCACCTCTGAAACACATTGGGGTATCAGCTGCTGCCCCTCACTAACTAATAATAATGGGTTTCTTGCCAGGGGGCGAGAGGAATTCAGGCCTACAACCGCGTGACTCAGATGGTTCGGGAACTTTAGCCTTGCAATTTGTACTCGTTTTGTCGATTACGAAACCCCCAGTTTGTTTCCTAGATTTTCTTCTTTCTATTAGATTATGGATGCAAGTACTTCGTTTGTAACCTTTTCACCTTCCCCCCCCCCCCTTGAGGGATAATTAATTCATAATCTTCATCCGGAACAAGAGGGCAGGAGGGAAGGCGAATGAAAGAAATTGTTTTAATCAAAATTCACCCCAGAGCCCAAAAAGAGAAAGTATGTATTATGGAACTCTTCGCTCCTCCTCTCCAAATTTTATTATAAGGCGTAGGGCTAAATCTGCACTTTGTGAAGAAAAAAACAAACAGGTCCCATCGTCCCATGCTAGTAGTATAAAACGGTAGGCGCATTGTGAACAATTTAATTTAACTAGGTTACAAACTGATCGACCTAGGTATATTTTCCTTAATATAAGATAAAAAAAGTAAAAAGGTTTTCCACAGAACAAATCAGAAATCACTTGCCATTATTGCCAATTAAGGAATGAAGTGATTGTGTCTAGAACAAGTATAGGTAAATATCTCTGAATAGTAAACAATTGACAGAGATCTTATCAGAATAAGCATTTTCAAAAACAAAACTAATGAAATTGACAATTTTATTTGAGTCAAATACCTGTACCTCCCATTAGGATAATCTAATATGACAGCTTTCTAATGACAGGCTTTACTAAACTACATACATATACATAATTTCATATTCTAGAGAAAAACTACTCTACAGGGTGTCCCGCGAACAACTGTACAACGCTTGAAAGTTGATGTAGGACCTAAAGGGCTACCGGAAACCAGATAAGGGTAGAAACCAGATAAGAAGAAAGAATATGGATCGGAAAAAATTGCCTATAAAAACGTTTCCGCTTTCAAAATACCATTCAAACGGACTTCCAAACAAATCAAGCCCAGCCCAAAATCTGATAAGGCATGATAATATTGAAGCACAAAATGACATACAAACACTGCGAATGTCACTTGTCAGTATGGAGATATATCAAATTGAAATTAAATTCCGACTTTTTTCGTCTTCCCCAACCGCTAGATTTTCCTGATAGGACTTTGACAGGGGGGTCGGGGCGGGCAAAGGCTGTGGGAAATAAAGGGAGAGGCAACGCATATGAAGAGATATTGCCTGGGGTTATGTTGACTTTGACTTAGCTATGCACACCCAAGACTGTGTTTGAAATTTTGAATTTGAAAACTTTGAAGTAGGTACTGAATTTGTTGAAATTTTATGCTCGGAAAAATGGAGAGTAAGAAATATTAAATGAATAAATGGGGGGGATTTTTAGTTCACCCAGAACATATATTATCCCCCCGAAGCCTTAAAACCCTTCATAATTCGCCACCATCAGTTTTTCTTAAAAAAAAAAAAAAAAAAAAAAAAAAAAAAAAAAAAAATCTGAACTCTCCTACAAAATTCTGTGGGGAATTGGAAAAGTAATAAAATAACTCAGATGTGAAAATAACTGGAATCTGAGAAAAATAGCGTATTGTTAGGTAAAGGGAGGGACAAAAATTATTTGGAACTTGGTGGTATTTAGGTATTACGGCCGGCCATTCACTAGCAGGTAGACCTGACAGGTCACCTGAGAGATTTATTATTTCTGCCATCCACTGTCAGGTAAACCTAATAGGCGTAGCTTTCAGGTCTACCTGATGGTAAATGGTCGGCCTAAGATAACAATAAGAATATCAGGAATGGAATGAAGGATGTGCAAAATTGCCTCCTACTTTTCCATCGAGCACCTACAGATACTGAGAAAACAAAAATAAAAATTGAGAAGCAGAGAGGAAAAAAATTGGGAGCTCCGAGGGAAGTATGCCTGATTGAAATAAATGATGATTAGAAATAAACAAAAATAAAAATTGAGAAGCAGAGAGGAAAAAAATTGGGAGCTCCGAGGGAAGTATGCCTGATTGAAATAAATGATGATTAGAATCCAAAATAAATTCATTAGGTACAACAGATGTACTTAATGGAAAATATATTGTGACTCTTCCACTCAACGCGAGGAATAAATTGAGTATTAGAAGAGGCATTATTTTCTGTGTTTAATGGCAGACTATAAAATATGCTGATTGATTTGCAGATGAGGGTTTATCGCCATAGGTTTGAAAAACAAGGATTATATTCAGCTAATAACTTTTTAATGATCATTCGCTTTCGATAGAAATTGCTCAAGCCCTTTCTTCTTCTTCTTTTTCTATCCCTTTCTCGTTTTAATGGGGTTGGCATTTGTGTTCATTCTGATTAGATCAACACCAGGCTCATCTTTGAGACTACCATTTGGGTCCGGTGCAAAATGTTGAGATTAGATTAGATTTGGCTCACTATTTTGTATTTGGCAAGGAAAGTCACGTCTCTCCAAAGTTCCTTAATAGATTCTCAGATTTCTCAGACATACCATATAGCCATATACCTACTATTAACTTCACTAAACGATAAAGGACAGCATCTTCTCCACCACTAGATCACAATAAATAATTAATCTTTTCCCTCCTCAGCGTTCATCACTTTGGGAAATTACGGACAAGAAAAGCTCATTAAAGATAAAAAGAAAATAAATATAGAGCTTTATAAAAATTAGTTTAAAAAATATTCTTTACCGGGGAAAAACGGTGTAGTAATTTTCTTCCCTAAACCCTCCCATTCAACCCCCATTCCATCACCCCCACCCTGAACTATCTAAACTTCTTTAGGTCTTTTCAGTAATGTACTTCTACTTTAGAGATGGGAGACAGGGAGTACGAGATACTCCCTAAAACAGACACACTCATAGATACTCCCTAAAACAGACCAAACAAAAAAATCCGTACGCATTTCGTCTTTTATACAGAGTGTAACTAAATACCAGCGAGACAGCGAGTAAAACTTTAGCTGGTTTTTTAAATCTTTGTTCGGTAAGACTGTAGTGTTAAAGCGCCTTGAAGGAGAAGAAGAAAAAATCTTGGTTTGGGCCGAAAAATAACAGGAAAAGCTCTGTCCCTAATCATTCCTAACCTGGTTCGAGGTTCATCAAAGAAAATTTAAATTTCCAAAAATGCTCATCATTGGTAAAGCTTGGTTACAGTTGTTCCAACTTGGTTAAAGAAAAAAATAAAATTAAGTGTCTTTTTGTCTCTCATTCTAACTGGTCCTGTGCTTTATTACAGGTTATTCCCCCAACAAAACTTTCCAGTGCATGTTGATTTAATCAATGATTTCCGAGAGTATCCAAAACTTTCCCCAACTCTGCCGTCAATCAAGTGCAGGCTTACGGGGAACAAATCCACCTAAAGCTCACAATTAATTACTTTCGATTCCTAATGGGATTTAAATTACTCACGTTCAAATTTCAACTAGGGTTCATTTCGTCTGATTACCTTCCCTAAACCTTCTAAAAAAGTCGAGATTCTCGATTTGTTATCGGAAATAGGGAATGGGAGGGAGCAGGGACAAACTGAAATTGGTCAGAAATGTCAGAATGAACCAAGTGCCGAAACGTCTCGCCTGGGGAAAATACGAAAATAGCTATTCTCCCTTTGGTCTTCGTACATGAAAAGTACAAGGAATTCTTTCATCACATTTCTTGAAAAAGAAAAAAATAATAAATAACAGGTGCCTCAAGGTGGGAGCAGTGACCTTCCGTAAATTTGAAAAACATGAAAAAGTGAAATTCCAGAGAAAAAAAGGTAAAAAAAAGGAAGAAGAAAAAGGTAATTTGAAATTTTATTACATTACCAACTTGGGTATCTATTTTTTTACCTGCAATTAAAATTACGTAAAACAAACTTCTAATTTTTTATCATAATAATTAATTAAAAATAATTTATTGTGAAGCGAAAAAAATTAGGTGATTAAATAAATATATGATTGAAAATTACACACAAAGAAAGACTATTTACACTTGAAATTTCATGAGAAGATTTAAGAAAAAACACCAGAACCAGAGAGTGAACTTGGCGAAACTTGTGTGACGTTTGTCCAAATGGGCAACGGCACCACGTGTGAAAAATGTTCGGGATTTGAAGGTACAAAGCACACTTAACGCAACAATCCAGGCGAGGAAACAGAGAGAAAAAAATTGCACAGATGCGCCGCGCACATCGGGCGCTCCGAAATTGTAAACACGGGGAATATGAAGAAGTAAAAGAAGGAAATTGTTAACAACAAATTTGATAAAGAAAATTTCCCATGCCCTCCTCCTACCCCACCTCTGAAACACATTGGGGTATCAGCTGCTGCCCCTCACTAACTAATAATAATGGGTTTCTTGCCAGGGGGCGAGAGGAATTCAGGCCTACAACCGCGTGACTCAGATGGTTCGGGAACTTTAGCCTTGCAATTTGTACTCGTTTTGTCGATTACGAAACCCCCAGTTTGTTTCCTAGATTTTCTTCTTTCTATTAGATTATGGATGCAAGTACTTCGTTTGTAACCTTTTCAATTTCAAATAAGGAAACTGCCGCTGCGCTGGAGAAGCGGGATGGTAATAGTGTTTTGACCTATCCGAGTTTCCAGCGACAGGTGAAATTATCTCCGTACCCTAAGGTAATAAATATGAGGGTTACCACCTCCATTCTTTTACTTCAAATCTCTGAAAATATAACTCAGCTTGACTTCGAAAAACAAAGGACCCCCTGGAAATTCTCAGCCCGGGAAAATTCGCAGTCTTTTCAGCTCTCATATTTCTTTGCGAATTCGGTGTTTAAATGATCTGACATAGGTAAATAATCCTCCTGTACGTACATTTTATATCAAGCTGGGTAGTTCAAAGGTCATTTTAGACGAGCAACCTTGAGGAAAATGTTATTATGAAATCAGAAGCCTTGATGAAAATGAGACGTTACGAGTGAACTTCGCCGGTTCGGAAAGGATGGGCTAATGGAACTCGGATCCTCGTCCCACATTTTTCGGCAGTCGAATATTTCGACATCGTTTAGGTCCTTTTTTCGTAAAGATTTGATAAGGGGAACTCTAACAAGGGAAGTCTTATCGCCCCGAAATCAAAGAGAAAAGAAGAGCATGATAGGAGTCGTTCCGAGGACGAACTTTATCTATCTGGCTCTAAGTTCGTCCCAGGGGGGGAATTGAACCCGTTAGCTAGCCCTTATAAGGCAGACGCGCTATCCTCCGAAATCTAAGGTAACCAGGCACTAATAGGCTGGTGACGATGGAGAAACAGAAGGTTTGTTTATCAGAGAGAATTTAAAATGCCAAAAGCTGGAAATTGGAACACACACTTATGTATAACTAGTCTGGCAAGAGGAATTTTGTAAGTCACAAGATTTCACCTGATGTTCCTGGGAGGAATGTAATTATCCAAAGGATTTTTTTTCCCCCAAGTAGATAATGTATACTGTTAGGTAACGAACTTCCCCTAAGACTGACTGTAGCGACCGGTGCCAGCATGGTAGGTAAACATTGGATTTTAGGATTATTGAGATATTGGGAAAATCCTACAATGCTGCAGTAAGCACCGAAGTTGTGACATAATAACAATAACACAAAGAAACTGCATTTACTTTACTTTTACATTTAAACAAACTTCACGTCCGTCTATCATACCTATCCTTCCAATTTTATTGGCCCTGTCCCAACCTCTCATTCCCTTTTCCTATTCTTCTTGTTCTACTGCCCTCTTCCATTTCTTGTGCTTCTTTGTCCCTCTTCCTTTTCATGTGCTTCTTCTTTTTGTGTTTCTTCTACTCGTGTGCAATGTAATAACTGTAATAAGATTACAAGGGGTGGGGGACCAAGTTATTCAGGAAGGGGTGTGTGGTAGAGAAAAAGGGATGGGGAGCGGAGGGCATAGAGGGAGAATAGGAAAATGATAGCTAAAAAGAGAGGGGGAGAGAAGAATAGCAATAGTAAAGCAAGGAAGTAAGAGGGTAGGTAAAGGAAAAATAAGAGGGATGAAGGGAGGGAAAGGGCGAAATAGGGAGGAAGAGAGAAAGAGACAAAGAGAGAGAGAGAGAGAGAGAGAGAGAGAGAGAGAGAGAGAGAGAGAGAAAGAGTGAGGGAGAGAGCGGGAAGAAGCTTGGTACGGAAAGTAATGTAAAACAGCTGGGAATAAGCTTACTCGTCACTTTCGCGAGAAACATGTTTGGAGTGACGAGGCGGGGCCAAAAAAAGCCCCGCGGATTTCCCTAGTCAAGATAAATAGCCTTGACGTTCTGCAAAACGACCGCGCCTTCTGCGACAATCCGAGGAAAAGTCTAAGCACTTAAGCTCAAAAGAAATATTAATGTATTTTTTGTTTGTAATGTTTGCATCCGTTTAATTCCAGAATTAAATATATTCGCCTACATAAGTAATGGGATACTTACAGCAGTAATGCGATCATTGCGTGAACAAGAAAAGTTTTAAATCATATCCTAGGTTAGGTCTGAACTTGTATAAAAAGCCAAATTTCAAGATAGTGTGTGAAGAAGATACAATATATTCGCCTACATAAGTAATGGGATACTTACAGCAGTAATGCGATCATTGCGTGAACAAGAAAAGTTTTAAATCATATCCTAGGATCCTAGGTTAGGTCTGAACTTGTATAAAAAGCCAAATTTCAAGATAGTGTGTGAAGAAGTTGTAAGCATATGAATTATGAAAAGTAGCAAGTACAGAATATGTACATGAATCATAAAACGGCGTATGCGTTGGATGGAGGTGTAAGCAGCTAAAAGCTAAATAAGAAAACTCGTAAATGTACAAAATGACTCGTGAAAGTGTAATTACACTAAGAGGAATTCTCTACATAGGAATGCACGGTTGCAGTGTTGTGATGATGTTGAAGGCACTATAAAGCTCTGAAATTCAAAACTCGAGCGTGGAAAATAAAATCAGACTTGAATACTGCACGCTGTACGTTACTCGGAATTTGCTTTTAAAAAATACCTGCAAGCTGTGAGAATTAACGTTCTATATACGCAGAGACTAAGCGACAAAGGGTTGTTCAGGGTGTTGTCAGTTAATGTTGTTCATCACTCTTTGCACTAAAATGGAAATATTCCTTGTATTATGTAGATTTGTGATGAGCCGTCTGAGATTGCAGTCTCTTAGAGAGGGGATAGATTTATTACCTCCTTTATATCCAGTTTAGGAAAAGCAACACCCACCCTGTGAGGCATGTGAACATTTCAATCATGCTTCTGTTCAGATTAGCTTTTGAACTTTGAGAAATCTCTCGTAATAATTTGAACTCGCGTTATGATATTTTCCTTATAACAACCTCTCCCTTTCCCCAAACGTAGGTATGAAAACAGTGTGACTTCTTTCCACCCCTACATATTTCTCGCTGAAGAAGGAATAGAACAGTTGCGCTTACTTGGGTGATGTTTCAAAGTCAAAGAGCAGGAAAAATGAGGAAAAATTCTTTTTCTTCTACGACTTCTAGATCCCGGGATAAATCGATTAAAAAAATACCGATAAATCTTGAACTCTAACGTCACGGCATGCGCTCGCGCACATGATGACGTCACATCAAATGTTCCGAGCAAAGCTCCCTCGCAGGCAACACATTAATGTGGTTCAACAATTTTTTTTTTTTTTTTTTTTTTTTTTTTTTTTTTTTTTGCTGAGTTGCGATAAAACGGCTATTTATTTTTCTAATGATGGACACAAAACGTTGATGTAACATCATTGATGATCACGTAGGTGATGAAATAAATTCCATTTTCCAACGTGAATTGTACATCAGAAAATTCAGGAATTGAACAATAGGTCACCCCCATGACCCTGGGCTTCGGATTTTAGGCCCTCAGTGGACTGCAAAACTGCAATCGCTGCACCTACGTCCTACACTTCTGCAACCCTCGGATTCGTTGTATCGTTTTTACACGTACGAGTTATGCAGAAATTAATAAATTTATTCATTTTCCAATAGAGGTTTTACCACTTCAAAACCCATCATGAATATTAAAGCGGGCAAATAGAATCCGCATTAGTGCTTTTTGCATTTCATCAAAACCCCCATTTCCTTCTCACTGCCGATGTTTCAGTAATATGATATTCATATGTTATAAAACTTTTTCCTCCCTTGTGAATATTCTGAATGGGGGAAAAATTTCTGTGGAACGACAACCTGTGAGGGGAAATATAATTCCACACCAAACGACATAATCGAATCAACACTCGCATGGGTTGAGCACTTCAAAACGATTCGACGAAAATGAAAACGCGAGCTCATTCAGATATATCGCATGTTCCACAAACATGAACTCTGGATTCTGAATGTGGAACAATTGGGGGACAATCCTCTTCCATCCTGAATATTAGAATTCTGAGTCAAATCCCAAATCTACTGAAGGAAAATCAAACCCTTCAGAAGAAAATGTGCATACAGAACGAGTAATAGCTTCCACTGTGCAGCTACCTAGTCTTACAAATGAGTGATGGTAAATTTTACGAGTAAGACAGAGTATACAGCTGAGGTTTTTATCCCCGTACAAGACTTGGAGCAGGGTTTACTTTTTCTCCTGTCGATTTCCAGCATAAAACCATCATTAAATCTTCTTACAAAAGCTGGAGAAACTCTTGGCATTAGAATTTCCTCTCCTCCTCCTTCATCTCTTAGTCCGTCTCCTCCATCTCTCCTTACTTGTTTTCACCTCCTCCTTCTCCATCATCTTCTCTTCTTCGCCTCTCGGCTTCAACCACCTCTTCCTCCTAATTTTTTTCCCCTTTTTATTCGAACATAAAATATGCAGGATTCAGGAGGCATTTCATTTTATTATGATTGCTCAGTGAGACATTTCGCTGAGCTGAGAGATAACAGTTCGGAGCATGCATCCAGGAAAAAAGCTGACGAGGATTAAGTTTAGCTTTTCCTCTTCTTTTGAATTCCGGATTTCCAATGGAGCAGTTGCAAATGGGTAAAAATTATTAATAAATGAGCCGAGAGGCGAAGAAGAGAAGATGATGGAGAAGGAGGAGGTGAATACAAGTAAGGAGAGATGGAGGAGACGGACTAAGAGATGAAGGAGGAAGAGAGGAAGTTCTAATGCCAAGAGTTTCTCCAGCTTCTGTAAGAAGATTTAATGATGGTTTTATGCTGGAAATCGACAGGAGAAAAAGTAAACCCTGCTCCAAGTCTTGTACGGGGATAAAAACCTCAGCTGTATACTCTGTCTTACTCGTAAAATTTACCATCACTCATTTGTAAGACTAGGTAGCTGCACAGTGGAAGCTATTACTCGTTCTGTATGCACATTTTCTTCTGAAGGGTTTGATTTTCCTTCAGTAGATTTGGGATTTGACTCAGAATTCTAATATTCAGGATGGAAGAGGATTGTCCCCCAATTGTTCCACATTCAGAATCCAGAGTTCATGTTTGTGGAACATGCGATATATCTGAATGAGCTCGCGTTTTCATTTTCGTCGAATCGTTTTGAAGTGCTCAACCCATGCGAGTGTTGATTCGATTATGTCGTTTGGTGTGGAATTATATTTCCCCTCACAGGTTGTCGTTCCACAGAAATTTTTCCCCCATTCAGAATATTCACAAGGGAGGAAAAAGTTTTATAACATATGAATATCATATTACTGAAACATCGGCAGTGAGAAGGAAATGGGGGTTTTGATGAAATGCAAAAAGCACTAATGCGGATTCTATTTGCCCGCTTTAATATTCATGATGGGTTTTGAAGTGGTAAAACCTCTATTGGAAAATGAATAAATTTATTAATTTCTGCATAACTCGTACGTGTAAAAACGATACAACGAATCCGAGGGTTGCAGAAGTGTAGGACGTAGGTGCAGCGATTGCAGTTTAGTCCACAAAAAACGGTGACTATTTTATTGAACAAAATCTTTAAACAACGTTAATTCCCTAAGAGCTGGTGATTCCGTTCAAGCATGTCGTCATTACCTATCAGCAAACATGTTATCATGGCGATGGCGGATTTGTGGTTAAAGGATTAGGTAGCGGATCAATCCCGTTGTACCTACTCCACGCACTCCGGTGCGGTGATGGTATAAGATGCCTTCAATTTCCATCGCAGGAAACATGGAATTCAAAATTTCAAATGAACTCCAAATATGTATGTCTGCTCGTCTGCACTAAACATCTCATCATGGCTAATGCCTTTAACCTCTTTATGATGCCTCCTCAACGCCAATGCCAATGCTCCCTAGACCCTAAGCTTCAACACTTCAGAAACACTTCTCGGCTTGGACAAGTGGACAACCAGCAAGTACTTATCAAGTTACCATGTTGTAAGCCATCGGCATGTGACATGATGGTACTTGATGTCAAATATCCCACGTCAGAAGTTCTTACCTATTATCAATCAAGCGCGAGTGTGTGCGAAACAGAGAGTGGGTTTTTATCCCCGTACAAGACTTGGAGCAGGGTTTACTTTTTCTCCTGTCGATTTCCAGCATAAAACCATCATTAAATCTTCTTACAGAAGCTGGAGAAACTCTTGGCATTAGAACTTCCTCTCTTCCTCCTTCATCTCTTAGTCCGTCTCCTCCATCTCTCCTTACTTGTATTCACCTCCTCCTTCTCCATCATCTTCTCTTCTTCGCCTCTCGGCTTCAACCACCTCTTCCTCCTAATTTTTTCTGCTTTTAGCTGCTTACACCTCCATCCAACGCATACGCCGTTTTATGATTCATGTACATATTCTGTACTTGCTACTTTTCATAATTCATATGCTTACAAAGGATTTACTTGGTAGTATGTACATAGCTATGTAGTGTAAAGTTCTATTTAGACTGTCGAAGAATGGCAAGTAGTCCTTTGGTGTGCCACAGTGTCAACACTTACACAGGCAGAATAGGGACACTGGAGATTTTGAATAGGTTCCATAGATGGAACTTTAAAAACAGATGTCTTAACTTAAAGAGGACAAGGTAGGAAGCTAGCCGTTCCGAGGATGAACCTTATCTGTTTGGGGTAAAGTTTACCCCGGGCCGTCCGGGCGGGAATCGAAATGGCGCTTACAAGGCAGACGAACTGTCCTCCAACTAGGCTGGCGACAAAGGAGAAACAAAAGCTATGTTTATCACGGAGAATTTAAAATGTCAAACGCTTGAACCTGCACATAATGAGTGAGGAACCCCTGCCCATGTTTTTGTGGTATATTGATCAAGATATCCAATCTGCAGTAAATTCGTGACCTGACACTGACATGTGACAAATGAGGGACAATATAAGGCCAAATTGACTAATAATATGCTACGAGCCAAGAGGCGAAATATTGAAGGTCAATAAATGGCCTATGAGAGAAAGTATGTACCTACACCAAAAGGGATTCGAGTGAAATTTTGTGTTTTGGTGTGCGGGTGGAATATTTTGGGATCTACACCAAACAAAAAGTTCATGAGGGCTTAGGATCTTTTGAAAATTGTTCTTTTTTTATAATGGGGTTGGGTATCCCACATAACCAGTATTCTCACTCTCACACCAATGGCCTTTCACTTACATGTATTAGGTATAATGTTTTTATTTAAAGACGCAAGGGAAGGGGTATGAACAAAACAGGCTAAATAAGGGCAAAAAAAGACAACTTTTTTGTCCTTTTATTATTCTGCAATATTTTACAGGGTTCAAAAGGAAAATATTGAGCAACGGCCATACCTAGGGCAACGTTAGAAAATAATATCTTGTTGTTTCTATGCATACCCTGGTTTTTGCTCTGGACGGGAAAAAATGGGGGCAAGGGAAACAATTTTTACATTGTCACAAAGTTGACATAAAAAAAAACAATGCCCGTATGAAACTTTGTTCCAAACTTTTTTTTTTGTAAAATGAAAGAGATGTGACTGCTTTTAAACTTAGTATCATTTTATTTGGCTAGTAGCTAGTACCTACTCGTTAGGTTGAATTAGACACGGAAAAATTACCATGCGTCATGCGTTCAAGTAAAAGGATCTATGTAAGCTTACGATCCCAAAATTCGTAATTTATAATGTACTGAAAACTCCGTCTCCGTATTCTTCAAACAAAACAATAAATTTATAAACCCATTACTTCCTGTTTCATTACTTGCAATTAAAATTTGATATATTTCCTACACGAGAGATAGAGAAAGGGAGAAGGAGAAATGAAAATTGCTTCCCAAACCACAGGCGAATTCGAACACAATTTTTCAAAATTGATCACGAGCTTATATCTTCAAATAAAACTTATTTCTTCAGGATTTGGTACACTGGTACACATTCTCTGTTCTTTCTTTCGTAATTTCCTCACTTTCCATGAAGACTTCGTCTGTTTCTTTTTGAGCGAAGAAAAGGAATTTCACATAGTTCGGGCAACATTTGTGCTTTTCACTTAAACCGCAAACATTTCACAAAATATATCCAGGGTCTTATCAACATCTCGGTCGAAAATTTCCTTCCTTTTTTTTCTCTCTGATAAGCAAAATATTTTTCCCTTTGATCCTTTTTTCTTCTCACTTCTGTATCCCTCTTTTCCTGTTTCACTCCATTCCATTCTCTTTTTTTTTTTTCCTCCTTCTACCTTTGTAGTCTCGACCTTAATACCATATCCTGCAACAAACATATTTCTGTTGACATTTGCTGTCACAATGATTCTTTCAGTACTTTAATTCCTAACAGCATCTGATGTTGTTAGGATTCTGTGTTACTGGTCTTTTTCTTCGCCTTTTTTTTTCCCTTTACTTACGAAACCCTCCTCTTTGACTCGTTCTTAACATAAATTCGCTTGTCTTTTCGCTTTACCATCTCTTTATCCATGTCCTTTCAAATTCCATTCGTTAATTCCTTTTCCCTTCCTGAAATTCTGCCTCTTTGAACTTTCCAACATTTTCTTCGCAATTCTAATAACGTTAGATGTAGTAACCTTTATTTTTGCTTCTCATTCTTTTTGATCCTTCCCTTCCTGAATGGCTTTACGGCTCTTTTCAGTAGGAACTTGTAGGAAGAAGTATGGGAATTGAGGATTAATATAGCGGTCTCAGAAAAGGTTAACGTGTTCAACTTCACTGAAACATCCTGTATAACCAAGTACCAAGTGAACATCGTATATTATGAAGGATTTCACGTCATTTCCAATAAGGAAAAATATCGCCGCAAATATTTCAAATATGAGAAGATACATGTCTGCGTACTGTTATTGCCTGGGTCGTTTATCTCAAATTCAAGTTTTCATTCATGAGACGAGGAACTTGCGAAGGAAATGCTGAACACAGAACACTAATAGAGGGTGAGATTTTCTTGTTCTGCTTTGTTTGAATTGCTCTTGAAGTGTGCCGTTTCGCAAGGAATCTACAACAAATTTAGAGCACTCTGCTCGCTAGAGCTACGCAACCTTTGAACTATTGAACATGAACAATTAGAACACTGTCAGACTGATCAGCTGAATCTCGAAGTGTGGAAGAAATAATTGTTAAGATTGTCAGCATTTTTTCACATGAACACTTCGGCTCAGCTTTTATCATAATTATGGAGGGCGAGCTATGCTAGTTTGCTTCTCTAAAATCTCTAGCCTCCTTACCACCCTCCTGGATAGAACACTTCTTAGCCATAACTCACAAGTTTCACGTCTATTACTAGAAATTTTTACTATGCCTATCACGTCTATTACTAGAAATTTTTACTATGCCTATCACGTCTATCAAGAGAAACACTTTCCTATAGGAACGTTCTTCGTGCTACTTATATCTATTCAACACACATGCAACAATCTACATTAAGAGGGCAAAGCGTCTCGACTTTTCCTTTCCTCCCGTCTCTTACCTGGAAGTTCTGGAACTTGATTTTCTTCCTCCATCCTGCTTCGCTGGAAAATCAAATTTCCTCTCCAAATGACAAGATGACGTCACCAATTCAAACAAGTTGCTAGGAGGCCGGATGCACGGTACACATCAATTCCTGACACATTAACTGATGAAGACTTGTGCTGGATGCTCCAGCGGGTGCTTCCCACAGAAAAGGAAGCTGTGCTGAATAAAGTTCGATTTAAGAGGCAAAGTAGGTAATAGAGTTATAGTTTTTAAAATTTAAATGGGAAGTCCCGTTTTACTGAAAAAGCAGTTCAGTTTTCATATTCAATATTTTTCAATTATTTTTATTTACAAGTACATTACCAGGTGAAGTAAGCATGATTGAGTTAGAATTCAGAACTTTTCAAATACAAATAGACTGTCACTGATCAATGAAAGTGGGGAAACTAATGAAATATATGAAAACCAACAAGCAAAATGTTGAAAAAGCAAGCTTTTATGTAAAAAAAAAAGTTCTTTGATGAATACTTGTTCCACATTTAGTGGAATATTTATTCCACTCTCAAAAAAGTACTCAATATGTGCCAAGTTTAGGGCAATATACTTACGTAAAAGATGATGTATTCAAAATGGTTCAAAAACTCTTCACAAGATCTAAACCAAATGAAGAGATCTCAGGGTGAAAACATGATTGATGTATTGAAGAATTAAAATAAAAAGCCGAAGCCAGACGTAGGTTTTATTTTCTTCGATTATTCGAAGAATATTATTTTATTGAATTAGTCACTCAATAACGATCTCGTAAAGCCTCGATCTCGTAGAATTTTTCTATCCAAATTTATCTGAATCTGCAAAGTTTAGCGGATAAAAGTACACTCAGATATGCTAAGGTCTAAGCACTTGTGTACATAATAAAAAGCACACCAAAATTAAAATCTGAATTTTAAATTTACGTTGACACGAAAGGTTTTCTGCTGCCTAAAGGAAAAAACACCAAAGTTATGATTATGAAGCGAAACTGTCGAACTTCCCACAGCACTTCCAACCTGGCATTAGACGTTGTTGAAAATGACAGCTATGGAAAAAATGAAAACGTAAAAAAATGGAAAGTGTGTGTAAGTTGAATGAAATATGAGCTCTGCCACCATTGGTTACAAACGTCCTCTTGAATGCTTTGGGAAAATTATATTTTCTAATACCTACGTACCACCGCTTTATGCACCCCCGAGTAAGTAAGGTACAAAAAAGCGACTTCTCGAATATTTCACACCAAGTACAAGTTTCGCGCAACTCTTCATAGTTTTTCAGATTTTCTATACCTACCACCACCTTCCACATATTGGAAAAATTAAATTTAAAAGTTTGTAGGTAACGTTTTTTAATGAGATTGTTCTACAATCTACATAATTATAGGTACAAAACTTTCTATTTGATTTTTTAGAAATTATCTGAGGACGGACGGAGAACGCCAAAAGATGTCTTCTTCCCCTAACACTAGCTTTTTATGTATACCTAGTACCTACTACGACCATTCCATTATCGGACAATCCCTACTAGCTATGTATACTTGCTATACTATCATTCTATTTTCAGTCCCTACATTTCCCATCGCAGGGTTCAGGGGTCCCTAAAAAAGCACAAATGAAAAGAAGTGATTGGACAATTAGATGATTGGTAAAATATAAAAGGAGAAGAAAGAAGGGGAGAAAGAGAGAAGAAAGAAAGAGAAAAGTAGAGGAGAAGAAGAAGTTCGATAGAGGGTGAGAAACTTTATAGAGGACAGAGGAAGGACAGAGAGATGGGGAGAAAGAGAGAGAAAAGTAGAGGAGAAGAAGAAGTTCGATAGAGGGTGAGAAACTTTATAGAGGACAGAGGAAGGACAGAGAGATGGGGAGAAAGAAAGAGAAAAGTAGAGGAGAAGAAGAAGTTCGATAGAGGATGAGAGACTTGAAAGAGGACAGAGGAAGGACAGAGAGAAGGGGAGAAAGAGGGAGGAAGAAAGAGAAAAGTAGAGGAGAAGAAGAAGAAGTTCGATAGAGGATGAGATGAGTTCGATAGAGGATGAGATGAGTTCGATAGAGGATGAGATGAGTTTGATAGAGGAAGAAGAAGTTCGATAGAGGATGAGATGAGTTCGATAGAGGATGAGAAGAAAGGGAAGACGACAGAGGAGGAAGTTCAATAGAGGGTAAGAGACTTGAAAGAGGAAAGAAGGGAACTAGTAGGTTAAGAGGAGTTTGAACAGCACTTGAGAATATCAAATGTCTTTCTTCCAGAGTCCTTCAATGTTAACCCAAAACTGTCCACGAACCTAGAGCCTAAACCAGAACCACCAGAATATAAATCCAACTCAAACTAAGAACTTGGCATCTAAGGACCTATAAATACGTAACCGTAGGCCGGTCAGTTACGTTCAGTTTTGCCTCGCAGAACAAGTTCAAGTCACAAAACTATGAACTTTCGGTGACTGGCTATTGGCTGTGCCACCTGAGTGACCTGAGTAGAGCCACTCATGAGTCAAGAGAACTTCCCTTGAGGATTCATCCCCCTTTGGAAAGTTGAGGAGCTGGGTTCTCTTACTAAGAGAGTTTATCGCTTCTTGAAAACCATTTCTAAAGTGAAATTATGGTAGGAAGGCCTGGTAGGCTTCCTCTCTACAGGCTTTACTTACCTATGCTACTTCTTTCTGTTACCTATTCTAGTTCCTTAGTTTTCCATTAGACTTTCTATTACCTATTCCAGTTCCTTAGTTTCCCATTAGACTTTCTATTACCTATTCTAGTTCCTTAGTTTTCCATTAGACTTTCTATTAACTATTCTAGTTCCTTAGTTTTTCATTAGACTTTCTATTACCTATTCTAGTTCCTTAGTTTTCCATTAGACTTTCTATTACCTATTCTACTTCCTCCGTTTTCCATTACACTTTTGATTAGCTGGGTTTTTCTCGGTTCTCGTCTTAAAGTTCCATTATCCACCATAACTAGGGTTAAGTAGAGCCTTAGTGTCTTCACAAAAGGTTTTTACAATTATATTCCCCGGGTTATCGCAACTTAAGCACGTTCCTCTCAGCTATCTTCTAACCCCACAGATTCCTCTGCCTCTTTGTCTACACCTTCCTTTCTTCTTTACATTTTTTCTTCACTCTCTTTAAAATCCACCCTCTTCGTCCTCCTTTTCTTTCTCTTTACTTTTTTTCTCTTCCTCTTTCTTTTGGATTCTTTCAGGCTTTCTATCCCCCTTCCCCAGATCCCTCTTCCTCCTCTACAATTATATTCCCCAGGTTATCGCAACTTAAGCACGTTCCTCTCAGCTATCTTCTAACCCCACAGATTCCTCTGCCTCTTTGTCTACCCCTTCCTTTCTTCTTTACATTTTTTCTTCCCTCTCTTTAAAATCCACTCTCTTCGTCCTCCTTTTCTTTCTCTTTACTTCTTTTCTCTTCCTCTTTCTTTTGGATTCTTTCAGGCTTTCTATCCCTCTTCCCCAGATCCCTCTTCCTCCTCACTCTCTTTAACAATCACCTCTAATGTTAGGCTCCTCTAATCTTAGGCTATTTCCATGAAAAGCCTAGAGCCTAGAAAATAAAGTTTAGTTTGGTGTGACTATTACATTTAGGGGAAAATATCTAATAAAATGTAATCAAAACTATTAGGTATCATAATACTGATCCCCCCCCCTCCTCCCCTATTTGTTTCTCCTCATTTTCCTCTACCTTTCTTTTTCTCTCTCTCTTTCTCTCTCTCTCTCTCTCTCTCTCTCTCTCTCTTTCTTCATTTAACAACTTTTGATGACGTCATGTTAAGTTTGTTGTTTTTAACAATCTCTTGAAACGACAAATCCTCCTCCTCCTCTCTCTCATCATCCCACCCTCTCTCCCTCATCCTTCCCCTTTCACACTTCCTTCTTTTCCTACTTCCTTAGTTGAAAAGTAGAACATCGCTCCCATGGCGTAGTGGTCACTGCGCTCGCCTTGCACGCGGGAGACCCGGGTTCGATTCCCGGCGGGGTCAAGAATGCAAATGTATCATGCAAATGATTGATTCCGTGACTGGCTGTTGCGGGGCCCACTCAGCCTCGTGAGGAAAATGAGTAGCTATGATATACAGGCACTAATAGGCTGGTGACGATGGAGAAACAGAAGGTTTGTTTATCAGAGAGAATTTAAAATGCCAAAAGCTGGAAATTGGAACATACTGAACATATACTTATAACTAGGCTGGTAAGAGGAATTTTGTAAGTCACAAGATTTCACCTGATGTTCCTGGGAGGAATGTAATTATCCAAAGGATTTTTTTCCCCAAGTAGATAATGTATACTGTTAGGTAACGAACTTCCCCTAAGACTGACTGGGGGGCGATGCTGAACCTAAGCGTAATGTTATTTCGAGACTTTAAGACATGGCAGGGGGTGATGGTGTTTTGATGAAAACTAAAACGAGATTGAAGATCGTGAGGCTTTTGCATAAGATATTAGATGAAAGATCTTGCCACAAATACAAAGCAAAAACCCCCGTTTTAGATTTCTGCGAATAGAAACAAGAATAATAATAATAATAATGGTGAAACATTGTTTAAATATAGCTCTAATCATAGGACCTCATCTTTTAAATTAAACTTTAGTGTGCGTACTGTAAGTAGATATTTATTACCTACGTAGGTATACAAAGGTAGGTACTAGAAATATCTGCCTTACAAAGTCTCACACTTATCGCATGGTAAACAATATACCTAGGAAGAATCTAGATATTGTACATATTACCTACATTTATTTTAAAAAATATAAACTTTCCTCATAAAAAAAAGTTCATTGTATACGACCGTTCCCAGCCTCAATTAAAAACATTTTTCTTTGGTAAACAATATACCTAGGAAGAATCTAGATATTGTACATATTACCTACATTTATTTTAAAAAATATAAACTTTCCTCATAAAAAAAAAGTTCATTGTATACGACCGTTCCCAGCCTCAATTAAAAACATTTTTCTTCTTTCCCCTCAAGTTATTCTTTAATTTTATCTTTTTTGTTTGGCCTGTAATGCCTAGGGCTGGTCGCCTGTTTTTGACTTTTCATCTGCCCCAGACAGGTAATTGGCTTCTGTGACTTAACTGTAGCCATAATGGCTCATTCCTGCAAAAAAGATGATGAAAAATTAGACTTGGAAGTGTAGTGGTTAGCGTTGTGTACTTTGGATTTAGAGGTCGGTGATCCGAGCTGAACATCACCAACCAGTGTACCATAGCTGTGCTGAATAAAGTTCGATTTAAGAGGCAAAGTAGGTAATAGAGTTATAGTTTTTAAAATTTAAATGGGAAGTCCCGTTTTACTCAAAAAGCAGTTGAGTTTTCATATTCAATATTTTTCAATTATTTTTATTTCCAAGTACATTACCAGGTGAAGTAAGCATGATTGAATTAGAATTCGGAACTTTTCAAATACAAATAGACTGTCACTGATCAATGAAAGTGGGGAAACTAATGAAATATATGAAAACCAACAAGCAAAATGTTGAAAAAGCAAGCTTTTATGTAAAAAAAAAAGTTCTTTGATGAATACTTGTTCCACATTTAGTGGAATATTTATTCCACTCTCAAAAAAGTACTCAATATGTGCCAAGTTTAGGGCAATATACTTACGTAAAAGATGTTCCACATTTAGTGGAATATTTATTCCACTCTCAAAAAAGTACTCAATATGTGCCAAGTTTAGGGCAATATACTTACGTAAAAGATGTATTCAAAATGGTTCAAAAACTCTTCACAAGATCTAAACCAAATGAAGAGATCTCAGGGTGAAAACATGATTGATGTATTGAAGAATTAAAATAAAAAGCCGAAGCCAGACGTAGGTTTTATTTTCTTCGATTATTCGAAGAATATTATTTTATTGAATTAGTCACTCAATAACGATCTCGTAAAGCCTCGATCTCGTAGAATTTTTCTATCCAAATTTATCTGAATCTGCAAAGTTTAGCGGATAAAAGTACATTTTCTTCGATTATTCGAAGAATATTATTTTATTGAATTAGTCACTCAATAACGATCTCGTAAAGCCTCGATCTCGTAGAATTTTTCGGGCGTTTGTCGATTCCCCCGAATTTTTGATTTGTTTCCATTTCCGGTGTTCTATTCCCCCGATGAAATTTTTGGGTAGCCATGGACTGGATGTTCTATTCCCCCGATCTTGTGTGTACAGGTAGAAAATTAGAGTATGTCGATTCCCCCTCATAACAAGATATTAATACCTATTCTAGTTCCTTAGTTTTCCATTAGACTTTCTATTACCTATTCTAGTTCCTTAGTTTTCCATTAGACTTTCTATTACCTATTCTAGTTCCTTAGTTTTCCATTAGACTTTCTATTACCTATTCTAGTTCCTTAGTTTTCCATTAGACTTTCTATTACCTATTCTAGTTCCTTAGTTTTCCATTAGACTTTCTATTACCTATTCTAGTTCCTTAGTTTTCCATTAGACTTTCTATTACCTATTCTAGTTCCTTAGTTTTCCATTAGACTTTCTATTACCTATTCTAGTTCCTTAGTTTTCCATTAGACTTTCTATTACCTATTCTAGTTCCTTAGTTTTCCATTAGACTTTCTATTACCTATTCTAGTTCCTTAGTTTTCCATTAGACTTTCTATTACCTATTCTAGTTCCTTAGTTTTCCATTAGACTTTCTATTACCTATTCTAGTTCCTTAGTTTTCCATTAGACTTTCTATTACCTATTCTAGTTCCTTAGTTTTCCATTAGACTTTCTATTACCTATTCTAGTTCCTTAGTTTTCCATTAGACTTTCTATTACCTATTCTAGTTCCTTAGTTTTCCATTAGACTTTCTATTACCTATTCTAGTTCCTTAGTTTTCCATTAGACTTTCTATTACCTATTCTAGTTCCTTAGTTTTCCATTAGACTTTCTATTACCTATTCTAGTTCCTTAGTTTTCCATTAGACTTTCTATTACCTATTCTAGTTCCTTAGTTTTCCATTAGACTTTCTATTACCTATTCTAGTTCCTTAGTTTTCCATTAGACTTTCTATTACCTATTCTAGTTCCTTAGTTTTCCATTAGACTTTCTATTACCTATTCTAGTTCCTTAGTTTTCCATTAGACTTTCTATTACCTATTCTAGTTCCTTAGTTTTCCATTAGACTTTCTATTACCTATTCTAGTTCCTTAGTTTTCCATTAGACTTTCTATTACCTATTCTAGTTCCTTAGTTTTCCATTAGACTTTCTATTACCTATTCTAGTTCCTTAGTTTTCCATTAGACTTTCTATTACCTATTCTAGTTCCTTAGTTTTCCATTAGACTTTCTATTACCTATTCTAGTTCCTTAGTTTTCCATTAGACTTTCTATTACCTATTCTAGTTCCTTAGTTTTCCATTAGACTTTCTATTACCTATTCTAGTTCCTTAGTTTTCCATTAGACTTTCTATTACCTATTCTAGTTCCTTAGTTTTCCATTAGACTTTCTATTACCTATTCTAGTTCCTTAGTTTTCCATTAGACTTTCTATTACCTATTCTAGTTCCTTAGTTTTCCATTAGACTTTCTATTACCTATTCTAGTTCCTTAGTTTTCCATTAGACTTTCTATTACCTATTCCAGTTCCTTAGTTTCCCATTAGACTTTCTATTACCTATTCTAGTTCCTTAGTTTTCCATTAGACTTTCTATTACCTATTCTAGTTCCTTAGTTTTCCATTAGACTTTCTATTACCTATTCTAGTTCCTTAGTTTTCCATTAGACTTTCTATTACCTATTCTAGTTCCTTAGTTTTCCATTAGACTTTCTATTACCTATTCTAGTTCCTTAGTTTTCCATTAGACTTTCTATTACCTATTCTAGTTCCTTAGTTTTTCATTAGACTTTCTATTACCTATTCTAGTTCCTTAGTTTTCCATTAGACTTTCTATTACCTATTCTAGTTCCTTAGTTTCCCATTAGACTTTCTACTACCTATTCTAGTTCCTTAGTTTTCCATTAGACTTTCTATTGCCTATTCTAGTTCCTTAGTTTCCCATTAGACTTTCTACTACCTATTCTAGTTCCTTAGTTTTCCATTAGACTTTCTATCACCTATTCTAGTTCCTTAGTTTTCCATTAGACTTTCTACTACCTATTCTAGTTCCTTAGTTTTCCATTAGACTTTCTATTACCTATTCTAGTTCCTCAGTTTTCCATTACACTTTCTATTAGCTGACATTAGACTTTCTATTACCTATTCTAGTTCCTTAGTTTTCCATTAGACTTTCTATTACCTATTCTAGTTCCTTAGTTTTCCATTAGACTTTCTATTACCTATTCTACTTCCTCCGTTTTCCATTACACTTTTGATTAGCTGGGTTTTTCTCGGTTCTCGTCTTAAAGTTCCATTATCCACCATAACTAGGGTTAAGTAGAGCCTTAGTGTCTTCACAAAAGGTTTTTACAATTATATTCCCCGGGTTATCGCAACTTAAGCACGTTCCTCTCAGCTATCTTCTAACCCCACAGATTCCTCTGCCTCTTTGTCTACACCTTCCTTTCTTCTTTACATTTTTTCTTCACTCTCTTTAAAATCCACCCTCTTCGTCCTCCTTTTCTTTCTCTTTACTTTTTTTCTCTTCCTCTTTCTTTTGGATTCTTTCAGGCTTTCTATCCCCCTTCCCCAGATCCCTCTTCCTCCTCTCTCTCTTTAACAATCACCTCTAATGTTAGGCTCCTCTAATCTTAGGCTATTTCCATGAAAAGCCTAGAGCCTAGAAAATAAAGTTTAGTTTGGTGTGACTATTACATTTAGGGGAAAATATCTAATAAAATGTAATCAAAACTATTAGGTATCATAATACTGATCCCCCCCCCTCCTCCCCTATTTGTTTCTCCTCATTTTCCTCTACCTTTCTTTTTCTCTCTCTCTTTCTCTCTCTCTCTCTCTCTCTCTCTCTCTCTCTCTCTTCATTTAACAACTTTTGATGACGTCATGTTAAGTTTGTTGTTTTTAACAATCTCTTGAAACGACAAATCCTCCTCCTCCTCTCTCTCATCATCCCACCCTCTCTCCCTCATCCTTCCCCTTTCACACTTCCTTCTTTTCCTACTTCCTTAGTTGAAAAGTAGAACAGTTTTGCCACCCCTCCCTTCCTCCCCCTCTCTCTCTCCCTCCCTCCCTCCCCCGCTCTGTTAACTGGACATCTTCAGCATTTACAAAAGTGACAAACTGACGATTCTCCCCCTCCTCCGTCAATATTATTTAACAACAATATATTTGCTTTCTCCCTCTCCCTCCATAAGTCTCATCTTTGTGTTGGTTACTTTTTCTCCTTCCTAAGCTCTTGCCTCATTATTTGGAGAGGAGAATTGTTCTTTCAGAGAGCGTGAGGAAAAGAGAGAGAGAGAGAGAGAGAGTCACCATCACATGGAACTGGACATCTTCAGCATTTACAAAAGTGACAAACTGACGATTCTCCCCCTCCTCCGTCAATATTATTTAACAACAATATATTTGCTCTCTCCCTCTCCCTCCATAAGTCTCATCTTTGTGTTGGTTACTTTTTCTCCTTCTTAAGCTCTTGCCTCATTATTTGGAGAGGAGAATTGTTCTTTCAGAGAGTGTGAGGAAAAGAGAGAGAGAGAGAGAGAGAGAGAGAGAGAGAGAGAGAGAGAGAGAGAGAGTCACCATCACATGTTCTCAAAGCCGTACAATGTACACGAACATCATTTTGTCAACACTGAACACACAGAAGGTTAATGCTCATTCTCTTATCAACTGAAAATTAACCACAGACATGTGCGCAGTAAATTGAGACGAAATGTGAAAGGGACTATTGTAAGGCTTAAAAAATGATAGAGGTGTTACATTTAGGAGGTCTTATCGTCACGGAATCGACGAGAAATAATTTTTGAAATGTTTCTTTCATTGAGACGAAATGTGAAAGGGACTATTGTAAGGCTTAAAAAATGATAGAGGTGTTACATTTAGGAGGTCTTATCGTCACGGAATCGATGAGAAATAATTTTTGAAATGTTTCTTTCTATAGGTCCCCTCCGGGAGAGAGAAGGACGATAGGACAGAAGAGGGCCGTCGTTCCGAGAAAGAACTTTGTTTAGAAGAAAGTTCGCCTTATTTACAAAGCAGGCGGAAGCGCGCTACCTTCCAAGCTAATTAGAGTTAACTAGACTGGCACTGGTGTCCGGACACTTCACCCGGCACTGTTAGAGTGCTTTACCAGCCCTGACTAAGAGAGCCTTTGGTTACGTAAGGGTTAAACTTTGCACAATTCCTTTCATGAAGACATTATTCCTCATTCCGACATCTGTAATCCCTACTATTAGAATGCTTTAGGTCCCCTCCGGGAGAGAGAAGGACGATAGGACAGAAGAGGGCCGTCGTTCCGAGAAAGAACTTTGTTTAGAAGAAAGTTCGCCTTGGATGGACGGGAAACGAACCCGCAACCTAGTGTTTACAAAGCAGGCGGAAGCGCGCTACCTTCCAAGCTAATTAGAGTAACTAGACTGGCACTGGTGTCCGGACACTTCACCCCGCACTGTTAGAGTGCTTTACCAGCCCTGACTAAGAGAGCCTTTGGTTACGTAAGGGTTGAACTCTGCACAATTCCTTTCATGAAGACATTATTCCTCATTCCGACATCTGTAACCCCTACTATTAGAATGCTCTACCAGCCCTGACGAAACGCGCCTTTGGTCGTAAGGGTTAAACTCAGCGCAATTGTCCGAACTGCATTCATGTGAGCCAGGACTACAGTTCTACAGTGTTAACTCTAGAACCGATGGTCACGGAATGACTGTCGGTATTCACTCAGTTGTTGACAGTTACGCTATGAGTGCTAACGGCGTTACTAAGACGGCCGGAATGAGAAGTGCGTCGAAATGTGACTCGGGGGAACGAGAGAACTTTTTCAAAATGCCCGCCGTTCTTCTGGGCATCTCGTTTCTGGTTATTTTCTCGGGATTTTCAACCTTGGAAAATTTGCAGGTAAAGGCGAACTTTTATTTCATTCCTTTCTCTATCTAGGTATAATCGCAGTATTTGGTGTTCTGTAGGTAATACATATTTTATTTTCTATATTTTATAAAATGTCAAAATAAACAAATAAAAAATATAAAAAAACAGTGGATTTACTTGAGCCCTTCTCCTGAAATATTCGTACCCTCAAATCAGTCCTCATTACTACGTATAATAGCTAATACCTCGCTAAATAGGTGGACAATATAAAAGCACTAGATTTAACACTAGAATATCCAATTGTCTACCCGTGAAACGCTATGGTATTATATAAAGTTAATCTCTCTCTCTTCCACCTACACCTAGTCCAAGTTCTAATTCCGGGACGTGCAAAATTAATTACAATGGATGTTTTCAAATCTCGTCCACACAAAATAAACATTAAGCCCTTGGAGATACGTATAATTTCATGTATCCCATCGCAGGATGGGAATATGGTGACATTAATCAATGCTGTTATTTTATATTAGCTAAAAATAAAACAACCGCAGGGTTATGAAAGTAATTTTTAATAAAATTGATGACCATAACCACGAGAGTATGAGCTAACAGCTTTTTTCAAGCCCTTTTATGTCCGATCTTACCACAGAGCTTTCAGTTAATCCCCAACCTAATAGTTAGCTTGGTTGGTAGCGCGTCTGCCTGGTAAGCACTAGGCCGCGGGTTCGATTCTCGCCCGGGTTGGATTTTATCCTGAAGGGATAATGCTCGTTCTCGGAACGGCTGGCTTTCTCTTATCCTGTCCTCCTTCTCTCTTCGATTTCGGGACGATAAGACCTTGGCAGTTACAGTTCCCTTTATCAAACCTCTTAAAATAATAATAATAATAAAATCAGTTAATCCAGAGATTAATAAATATGTACTAGCCTGTGTAAATCAAATTGGTAACGTCAAAGAAAACCCTTGACACTGCGTTATCTCTCAGTGGTAAGATCGGCCATTAGAGTTAGGACCGTTAGCCACGGGAGGTATAATTTAGTGTTTTACTTGTATAATACCTGCATGTAATAGTACATAGGTAATATTATTACCTATGTATTAAAGGAGAGGATGTCTCAATTTGGATTTGAACCCGAGACCCCCCGCTAACCAATCGAGAGCTTAGCCACTACGTTTTGTTGTTTAGACTGCTGGGGTAAAGGGACTTTTCAGTTCTATTCGGGCAGGATAAACAAGGTATTCTATTCTATTCTATTCTACGTTACCAAGAAATCTGGGTTCCCCCATATGTATACTCGTACATGTACAACCCTTCCTTCCCAATTCCTTCCCCCGCCCACTCCTGCAGCATTTAAGAACCCTATTTCAATCATTCCTTGGGCTCCTTATCCTATTGGAAGGAAAGTAATGTAATCGGGTATTCTAGTTGCTCCACTTCTATTTACAGAACGGTTAAAGGCCAAGACAAATGTATATTTTTTTACTGAACGGATTAAATTAAAGAAAAATGACCCTATCCCATTGAAACAACAGGTTGCCCATTCAATCTTGGAATAATGAAACGGAGGGTGATTTATGGGTGTCATTACCACTTTATTGACCACTGTGTGGATGGTATACACTATACAGTGTAGTCTCAAGATTTATTATCCTTGCGGTATGGACAAGACATTGCTATTTGTTTTGGTAAAATCAGATTTTTTTCTGTGGTATGGACAAGACCTATTTAAGCTTGTGGAAAATCAGATTAAAGTGAGAGTGGACGAATAATTTTAGTTTCAAACACAATTACGCAAGCTTCAGTGCAATTAGACTTCAATCTTCAGTAACTGATGCTCACTAAAAATAATAATAATAAAAACACCTTCCCATTCAAAGCAAGGTAGTTTTTTTTTCTTCATCAGAGAGTAGGAAAATTGCCCAAACTCCATATGTATAGTCAGAGGGTCTTCTATTCTTTGTTTACATCATTTACTAATGTCTATATCTATAAATGTATAGCATCAAGTCATGTCGTCACATGAATGACCATTTAGTCATCCGGAACTAACCGCGTGTCTGGTGAGTGGTGACCCAGGAGTCAGATGGTTATCAAATTATCAATCAGGTTCACATTAAGGTGACCTGTTGAGACCCATACAAGACTTAAAAATATCCATTCAAAGTCAATGTTATGCAAAAAACTGTCATCCTTTAAACCTACAGATTAGTCAGAAGTTTTCTCCACATTTGAATCTCAGATCAACGTTTTTTCAAAATTAATGAATTGGACTAAAGTGTCCCTTCTAATGTCTACTTCAAAAGGATACAAAATAAATGATCACTTTTTATTAATAATAGGTAATAAAGAGATTTGATAGAAGGAACGGTAACAGGAAAAATTAAAAAAAGAGGATGGAATAGGAGAAAGCTAGCCGTCCTTAGAACAACTCTTATCTGTTTTGGATAAGTTCGCCGTTAGGTAGGTAGGCAAGTACTTACGCCCCTGAAAATTCGAACCGACACTTTTTGCACATGCATACGTTATTATTTACGTTTATGTATATAAAAACAAGAAACCACTAAAAATCAAAAAAATCTCGGTTAATTGCCTACACCTCCTAGGTAAATATGCAATTATGCATGCATAAATAATGACCTTTCATGCATTCTTCAAATTGATCACATGTAATCCAAGTAAAGCAGTTAAAAAATTTACCTTTTTGCTATCCGGATAACTGAACTTTTCCGTCAAAAGAAATCCGTAGGAAGTTAGGCAGGTATACCTGAAATCACAAAATCGATTTAAATAAATTACCTATAGGTAGGTGTAAAGCAGACTTGAGTTACCTACTTACTTGCCTACAATTATTCAGTGCCTAAACCACTTATAAAATATTATTCTATCTTGGAGCTTTCTTTTGCTGTCCAGTTAAGTTAAAGGCATATTCTGCTCATTTCTCTTTATTGGACTGGCTCTTTCCTATCTTCCTCTCTTCGATTTCGAGACAATGATACTTTAGCAGTTACAATTCCCTCTATCAAACCTCTTAAAACAGTAATAAGAAACGAGGCCAATTGCCTTGGTATAATTTTTTTTGTGCTTTCAGAAAATTCTCCTAGCCAGTGTCCAATATGAGCAGCCAGACTTCGAGGGCGATGGCTACACCAGTCTGGGCATTCTCTATTCCGTGTTTGCCATCAGCATTTGGTTCTCTCCATCCATCATTAGCGTCACGGGCCCTGTTCTGGCCATGGTGATTGGGGCATCCGGATATGTGTAGGTATAATGAAGTTGTGTAATCATTTGGGGTTTTCTAAAGATGCCGCGGGCCTAGATAGTTTATAAGACCAGCCACTCAGCACTCACTCTCAGGTAGACCTAACAGGTACACCTGAACAGGTCCGCCAGTCAGGTCTACCTGATAGTGAGCGGTTGGCCTAAAACCCATAGGTACCTAGTTATATAGAAAGCAATTACATCCAATTACCCTGGACCATTTTCATAAGGGACATAGAAGTCCAAGGAAATGACTTCACAGAAAAGTCTTTCAACCCCACTCGATTCTCAGAAGAGAGGGATGGAGGGGACAAGGGAGGGAGAGAGAGGGAGAGAGACAAAAACACAGAAAGAAGGAGCAAAAGAGACAGAAAGAGGGAGGGAGAGTGGGAGAGAGAGACAGGGAGAAATTAATAGGATCAAAATTCAAATCAGGTACGTAAGTACTCAACACCCCTCTGTAACGAATAAAAAAGACTACCTACACAAGAACTTGAACCAAGGACATACAAAGTATCAAACTGTGACACAAACTCTATCGCAGGCTCTTCCCCATCTCGTTCATTCTGGAATCGACGTTCTATCTGTATTTCGGCGCTTTCATGAACGGAATAGGGTCGTCGCTCCTGTGGACTGGACAGGCCAACTATTTGAGTCTAAAAAAACGGATTATTTGGTAGAGTGAATTGATGAGAGAGCGAAAAGAGGAGGAAGACAGGATAGGAGAAAGTTAGCCGTTCCGTGAACGAACCTTATCTGTTTAGCATAAAATCCCCCTTTGGAAAAACCTAGAATTCTAGCCTTATCCCTCCCAAGTAGGTAAGTCTTAAAAAAGGAGGTTTTGGTAGAAGGGACCTCTATCAAAAGACTTTTCTATTCGCACTTAATTGTCTCTTCACACAATCGCACTTAATTAATTGTTCATTCACACTATCGCCCTTTTTAATTGTCCTTTCATGCTTTCCAGTGAATACTTGGCGGTACTGTGCAGTTTTCTGATGGGTCTGGGAGACTGCTGTGTGCATACCGAGCTCTACTCCATTCTGGGCACCATTTACCCCAACGAGAGTGC
>NW_007377479.1:533722-535292 GCF_000475195.1 Diaphorina citri | reverse complement strand
CTGATTTTCTTTAATCACGATCGAATAAACTACGGGCTAAAAAATTCCCGGAGGGACGGACCCAGCTTGTTTCTCTTCTATTCTCTGCATCTCTTTTCTTCTCTTCTCTTCCGTTCTATTCTATCTCATTTTCTATTCTCTTCTCTTCTATTTTATTCTATATCCCCCCTCCTCTTCTCTGTTCGTCTCGTCTTTTCTCTTTCACTTTACCTTGGCACAGGATCAGGGGCAAACTTCTCACTCGTATAATCCTTCGAGAACAGCTGCATTCCAATGACGGCAAAGATGTAGATGACGATGACCAGCACGAAGGTGAGGTTACCGAGAGCGCCTATCGTGGAGATGATGATGCTCAGAAGCACTTTCATGGTGGTCCAAGACTGGGCAAGCTTGAGGACTCGCAGCTGAAAATAGGTAAAAGGAATGGAATCCGTAAATGGTTTCTCCAAATTAAATTGATCCATCAGCTCCCATGGCGTAGTGGTCACTGCGCTCGCCTTGCACGCGGGAGACCCGGGTTCGATTCCCGGCGGGGTCAAGAAATTTGTATCATCCAAATGATTGATTCCGTGACTGGCTGTTGCGGGGCCCACTCAGCCTCGTGAGGAAAATGAGTAGCTATGACATATAAATGCGCATAGCGACCGGTGCCAGCATGGTAGGTAAACATTGGATTTTAGGATTATTGAGATATTGGGAAAATCCTACAATGCTGCAGTGAGCACCAAAGTTGTGACATAAACATAATAACACAAAGAAACAGCATTTACATTGTAATAATAAAGGAAGGACGGACTAAAAATTGCGATTTACCCAGAGGGCCATCGAGAGATGTATTTTGGGAATTACTAGGATCATGGGCGTATCCAGCATCGGGTTTGGGGGGGGGGGAGGCCGCGGTTAACGGGTGGGACGCCCCCCCCCCCCGTCTCACGACGAAAAATTGATGAGCCCGTAACTGCGCCCCGCAGGCGATTTTTTTTTTTTTTTACAATAATTCGACCCTAAAGTTGGCGTTCCCGATCCTAGCCTGCCGGGTCGCGGCCATAAAGCTGGCGTCCGATCCCTATGCGGACCGGGTCGAACGACTTCCATTACAACTTCCAGTCGAACAAAATTAATTACAAAAATGTATTTTAAATCACAATGAAAACCTCACGACCAGGCCGACCAACTGCTCTCAGAGCGACTGGGCCAGCGCGACTCAAAAAGAGCAGCCGTGTCGCGCGACCAGGCAGCTTTTCCGTTCGGAAAGTACTTCAAGAAATACATATGGAATGCGTCGCACAGCTTGGGCGCGACCCGGTCAGCTAGGTCGGACGCCACCTTAAGCCGCTAGCTGGTTTGAAATCAATAATGTCTTCAATCTTTTCCTTTCTGGCCTTCGGTTTTTCGAATCCCCAATTCGCACCAGAAATAAAGGTGCGCCGCAGGCGAATTTTTTTTTAAACTTTAGGGTTCATTAGGTAAACTCTTTTTATCTGATCATGAGCTTGAGCTCCCAAAGATGTAGGTAGATTACTCAATTCATTACAAATTAACTGCCCCAACATCAGGCAATTTTTCCTAC
>NW_007377479.1:525068-533456 GCF_000475195.1 Diaphorina citri | reverse complement strand
GAATAGAATAGGTAAATAGAATATTCTTTGTTTATACTGCCAGCGTAGGACTTATAAGTCCCTTTATTCTCGCTGAAAACTCCCATCCTTTGAAAATCACATATTACATTCATAATAATGACCTCACCCCTATCCCTCTCCTCCAACATTTATCACCAAACTTTTGTTTTTGTATTCTGTATTTTTTTTTTATTTATTATTATTATTATTATTATTATTATTATTATTATTATTTTTTGAAGTTAAGCAAGGTTTATATACTTATTTGTAAACTTTACCTATGAAATATATAAGACCTTATTTAGACTGCGGGAGTAAAGGGACTTTTCAGTCTCATTCTGGCAGGATAAACAAGGTATATTCTATTCTATTCTATTCTAAATGTTTGTGACCAAAATAATGTCACAATAAAGTGGTTTCAAAAATTTCCTCTGCCGGATCCCGACCCCCAAGGTACTCACCAATCGTAATCCTCGCAGGACGGACAGGCCATCGACAAATTCCGTCATCAAATCTACCAGACTGGCTGTCACTACAATGAGATCAAATATGTTCCAGCCACATTGGAAGTAGTCATTGCTGAGGGCCATCACTTTGAGAATGCATTCCAGGGTGAAAACCAGAGTGAATACCTGAGGAGAATAGAACAGAATGAGATGGTATAGATGCGAAGAGAAGAGAAGATCAACAAAGGCAAGGAAAGAGACGAGGAGAACAGAGAACATAAGAGCAGGACAAGCCGTTTTCCACCATCTGTTCAGGCCATGCTCCTTAAACAGGGGACAGACCAGAGTCTTACTGTGGGACTTTAAATAGCGATCAGAGCAGCCAAACCCTAACCAGCCTGGCTAGCTGGAGGTTACAAAGGATCTTAGGTGGTCTGAGAGACCTCGGTCGGAAGGGTTGAGCGTGAATGACTGGCATTAAACAAAATTAAATTAACCTACCTTGTTTCCATAGTCCAACACATCTCTCATACTCTGACTCATGCCATGATGTTCAACAGCCAGGAACATGGTGTTCAATATGATACACAGCGTAATGAGAAGTTCAAACAGAGGATCTCGAACAATACGGTAGAGGCCATTTTGAAACCGCAGCCAGGATTCGTAGTCGATGCAACACTCCGGACACTTGGCGCAGTTCCGATCCACGAGGTTATCTGGAAAAAAAAACAGATGAGAGGAGACAAGACTGAGTATAATCATCAGGACCGTATTTAGAGGGCCGAGGGGGCCCAGGCCGCCCCTCGAGGTTCATTGTTCTCCTTTACTCGTGAAAATTTTGTAGCCAAAACCAAATTTTTTTTTATTGCAGCGTTGACGCTAAAGTAGGGGAAGTGGAATGAAAAACACGCATCGGGTTCGCATCGCACCCACGTCGGAATGAAAAACAGACCTATGTGCACGTGCAGTTACATGTGACTGTGACCGCTATAACCGCTATACAAAAACCTGTTCATCTTCAAAAAATGTGAATTTGTCAAATAATAAAATACCTACCTAATTAGATTTAAATTTTTATTTAATTTAATAATCTAAATTCATGAATGAAAGTATTTAGAGTTTGATTTTAGTAAGCTGAATAGGAATCATTATCATGGAAACTTCAAGAGTCAAGAAAAAGGTGGTCTACCCATATCTGCCAGTGGAGGTAAAATTATCAATTTAATTAACCTATGTACCAGATGCACCTAGGTACATGCATAATATATTATTATTATTATTATTATTTAAAAGATGAGTGTTTCACCGCCGTTTTTATTTCGTAGCAATGAAACAACTGCTACATTGGATTTCAAAATTAAAAAAAAAAAAAAAATCAATTCTATTCTATTCTATCTCTATTTCAGCTTCTTCTCCCTCACCCATCACATTCGACACATTTCCCTCAAGAACACCAACATATCGTTTCATCGCGGTCTCTACAAGCGGTTCTACCCATCCCGCCTGGCGACCTCCGGCCTACCTGAGCGGCCTTCCAATGGCCTCCCTCTGATAGATGATCACTTCGGGTCGCGAGAATACATTGTAGATTCGGCCTCCAATGGAGAAAATGATCCTGTGAGGTGAGTTATTATTAAACACTTATTTGGAATATCTACAAAAGTATAGGTACAATAAATAGTAGGTAAGTAGGTATAGTACATTGGTATAGGTACATTGAATACAATATTACCAGAGAAGTTCAAAATATGGCACCTATTTTTCCAAAATATGGCACTAAAAAACATGGCAATATGGCACTTATTTTGCGAAAATATGGCATTTATTTATTCAAAACAGGGCAAAATAAGCAACTTTTTAAGAATCAGAGGCAACTCTTGTACATTTTTCAGTGGAACGTCAAACAAAAATTGAAATTTCAAACTTTTTTCGCTATTTTGACTTCAGATTTGGATTTTTGAGGACTTTTTACATAGGAATCGAGCTTTCATGCTAAATGTTTTCTCAAATGCATAACCACTATTTAAGTATGGTTCTTTTTTGGTACTTTTTTTTTCTTAAATTTTTATATTTTACCCAAAAATGCTTAAATATGGCAAAATAAGCAAAAAAAGTAAGGCTTTTCATGGCATTTTTCCCAATTTTGCTAAAATAGGGCAAAATAATATGGTGCCATGGCAATATGACATTTGAACTTCCTTGAATATTACTTACATACCTACCTATGTATACGTAAGTAGGTAGGTATAGTACCTACATACCCAAGTAGTAGGTGGGAAGGTACTTTGAGAAGTCAAAATCAATAAAGTCAAAAACATGTTTTTCATAATAATGTTAGACGTGAATTGAGGAGGTAAGAAAGACGTGCACCTTCAAAATACTACCTCTATTTTATTATTAATTTTTATTTTCATTTAATTATTTATTTTTTTATTGAGGTTTGATGAATTGAACGGTAACCACGGAGGTCTTCTTGTCAGATTTTTTTTTTTTTCAATTATTTATTTTATTTTTATGGGTTTGATAGAGGGAACTGTGGCCACAGAGGCCCTATATCCCGAAAGCGAAGAGAAAAGAAGGACAGGAGAACGTCAGCCGTTCCGAGAACGAACTTCTTCTGTTTGGGATAAATTTCGCACCGTTCGGAGAATCGAACCCGCAACCTAGCGCTTACAAGACATTTCATCATTATTTTTTCCCCCTATTAACATTTCATACTTCATTTTTCTTCCCTTGTTAATTTATCCCTTTCTCCATCCCTAGATTTCCTCCCATCTAAAATTCCCTTCCCCCCCCCTCTATGCTTGACCTTGCACTCTCATTTTATAGTCCGTCCTTCCTTTAGTATTACAATGGTAATAATAAAAGATATAAGGGACGGACTATTGTATTTGCTTCGGTGTCGTCTGTCACTCTGTCTGTCTGACCCCATAGAAGGACAGAGGTGCTGCAGGTGAATTTTAGAGAAACTGAGGAGGTTGAAATATACCAGTGAGGGTACTTCTAGGTTCCATCAAGGCCGGGGGATAGCAGCTCGGGCAGGGGAAAAAATACTGGTCACAATAGATCTACAGAGGTCGCAGTGTTAATTGCATACTCTCTCGGGAGAGGAGCAACCAGTCCCATAATAGAATGTGTGGACGCACCTTAAGACTATCATAGGTCACAAGGTTCTCTTACCTAGCACCACTACTTGACTCATATAATCAGCTGACGTCGGCAATGTGTAGATCTGCTGAATTGAGCCATTGCATTTCTTTTTCAATCGGAGGTCCGTCTGCTCTTCGGGCGGGGGGAGTCTTTGGGAAGGAGGCACTTTCATTCGCTCGGTAATTTTCTGGGGAAGTAAAAAAGGGCGGATAACATTTTGGTCCGTCTTTGTACAGACTTCAAGTTTCCTCAATATGAAGACTATTTTAATTGGGGTCTTAGGCATGGTTTTGGTTGGGTCTTCTACCAAAACGTTTACCGTTCTCGAATTCTCGAGGTAGGTGTTTTGTTCACAGATATCCAATGGCTGCAACTTTGGATTTAGGCTCTAGGGACCTCAAAACGCGTTTTGTACTAAAAACTGACCATCGAAAATTTGACCCGATTACATTACTTTCCTTCCTATAGGATAAGGAAAATAAAAGTACTTTAGATTTTGTTACCTGCAATCATCAGGGTCATTTTTTCCACCTCATATGGGGCCCAGGCCGCCCCTCGAGGTTCATTGTTCTCCTTTACTGTAGGCCAGACTCGTGAAAATTTTGTAGCCAAAACCAAATAAAGGGACTTTTCAGTCCTATTTAAAGGGACTTTTCAGTCCTATTTAAGCAGTATAAATAAAATAAGCAAATATTAGCCCAAACCAATCACCCTGGGGCTGATTGAGAGTCTGTTCTACACCATCCCCGTCTGTACACCATCCCCGTCTGTACACGGAAAAAGGTGAGGAGGAAGAAGAAGAAAACTGTTAGTATAATTTCTACATTTGGGAGCTAAAAAAAGCCCCAGGAGGGGCTAGGTTCCCCTGACATTGAATAACGTTTTGACCGTCTGAAGCTGTGTCCAAACATAATCGACAGAAGACGAGGCAGTGTAAATATAGACGGTTCAGGGACGGTGAGGGTACTTCTAAGTTCCATCAAGGCCTTGGGATAGCAGACCTATCAAACCCCTCATTAGACCCCTTCAGTTCAGGGGCCCCGAGCTAGCTCTCTGGCCTAGGCACCTCTTGGTATCCTCGAATAGCATATGAACTCACAGCTTTTCTCTAGAATAAACCTGAGTATGCGGACTCTTTAGAGGTGCTGCAGGTGAATTTTGGAGAAACTGGGGAGGTTGAAATATACCAGTGAGGGTACTTCTAGGTTACATCAAGGCCTTGGGATAGCAGACCTATCAAACCCCTCATTAGACCCCTTCAGTTCGGGGGCCCTGAGCTAGCTCTCTGGCCTAGGCACCTCTTGGTATCCTCTTAATGGAATAGCATATGAACTCACAGCTTTTCTCTAGAATAAACCTGAGTATGCGGACTCTTTAGAGGTGCTGCAGGTGAATTTTTAGAGAAACTGAGGAGTAGCAGGTGAATTTTAGAGAAACTGAGGAGGTTGAAATATACCAGTGAGGGTACTTCTAGGTTCCATCAAGGCCGGGGGATAGCAGCTCAGCGTTGACGCTAAAGTAGGGGAAGTGGAATGAAAAACACGCGTCGCGTTCGCATCGCACCCACGTCGGAATGAAAAACAGACCTTAGATCTACAGAGGTCGCAGTGTTAATTGCATACTCTCTCGGGAGAGGAGCAACCAGTCCCATAATAGAATGTGTGGACGCACCTTAAGACTATCATAGGTCACAAGGTTCTCTTACCTAGCACCACTACTTGACTCATATAATCAGCCGACGTGGGCAGTGTGTAGATCTGCTGAATAGAGCCATTGCATTTCTTCTTCAATCGGAGGTCCGTCTGCTCTTCGGGCGGGGGGAGTCTTTGGGAAGGAGGCACTTTCATTCGCTCGGTGATTTTCTGGGGAAGTAAAAAAGGGGGGATAACATTTCGGTCCGTCTTTGTACGGATTTCAAGTTTCCTCAACATGAAGACTATTTTAATTGGGGTCTTAGGCATGGTTTTGATTGGGTCTTCTACCAAAACGTTTACCGTTCTCGAATTCTCGAGGTAGGTGTTTCGTTCACAGATATCGAATGGCTGCAACTTTGGATTTAGGCTCTAGGGACCTCAAAACGCGTTTTGCACTAAAAACTGACCATCGAAAATTTGACCCGATTCCATTAGTTTCCTTCCTATAGGATAAGGAAAATAAAAGTACTTTGGATTTTGTTACCTGTAATACTACACTAGAGGGTGTCACAGGATGCAGTGATTGATTAACATCTTCCCCCATATCATTGTCTTCATGATCATCAACCACTCCACTATCGTCCAATGAGGATTCTCTATTATTGCCCTCACTGGCATTACTGGAAGCTTGGCGACTACTTAGCTGTCCTCGATTGATACGTACTCCTGGAGCCACTGAGGAAAATAGATATGGTTAGGTTAGTTTAGGTTAGGCTAGGCTGGGTTAGGTTAGAGTAAGATAGGGTTAGGTTAGGTTAGAGTAAGTTAAGATTAGGTTAGGTTAGAAGAAGTTAGGGCTAGGTTAGGTTAGGTTAGAGTAAGTTAATATTAGGTTAGGTTAGAAGAAGTAAGGGCTAGGTTAGGTCAGACAAGGATAGGTTAGGCTAGACTAGGTTATCGTCCAATAAGGATTCTCTATTATTGCCCTCACTAGCATTACTGGAGGCTTGGCGACTACTTAGCTGTCCTCGATTGATACGTACTCCAGGAGCCACTGAGGAAAATAGATATGGTTAGGTTAGTTTAGGTTAGGCTAGCCTGGGTTAGGTGAGAGTAAGTAAAGATTAGGTTGGGTTAGGTTAGAGTAAGTAAAGATTAGGTTAGGTTAGGTTAGAGTGAGTTAATGTTAGGTTAGAAGAAGTTAGGGCTAGATTAGGTTAGGACTCCGGTCTATTAGTAAGGAAACAAAATTTTCCACTGTTTTCACCATCATTTTTGTCCGGTTCGGAGTAGGAAGCGGTTAAATTTGAGCAAGATCCAACGAAGAAAAAAAAAGTTCGGCTCTTATGTGTTAGATTAGGCTGATTATATCTTCGTGTTTTCCTTACCCAATGCGTTGTCAGGGTGGAGCTTATTGTCGTCCGCGTTACAGCTCACAGAGGGCAGGGGCGGGCCCTGGTTTAGGGAGGGGCCCACATTGTCCACCCTAGGGGGCTCCTCCTCCTCTTCTTCCTCATCAGGGGGGGTATCGGGTTCAGGGGAGGGGGTGACGGACCGCGAGGCCGTCCCTGAGATTTGTGACTCGTTGCCTGATAGGGAGAAAAGGAGGGATTAATTTTAACTATAAGGGATATTAACGATAAGTCATTAATTTTTTAAGGGATTTTTTTTTCTTTTTTTTTCGAAAGATACTTTTTATTGATTTTTCTAGAAAAATCCCTGTTTCCAATGGAAAATCCATCATGTTCAAAGAACGAATTCTATTCCTTTGAAAAATTCCCCTTTTCTCTTTAAAAATCCCTTATTCTGAAAAAATTGTCCCTTTTCCCCCACAGGGAAATAACTGTTAATGGAACAATAAAAAAAAAAAATCCTCACATGTTATTTAAAAAAATCCCTCTCATATAAAAAAATCCCTTACCAATTATAAAAAATCCCTCACATGTTATCAAAAATCCCTCGTATAAAAAAATACCACTTAAATTATCCCTCACCTGTCACGGCCATGGCCCCACGGCGCTTTCTTCTCCTTGTCCTTTTTCTCGAATAGGAAGACAACAAAATTCCCTTCTTCGAATCAATTTTCTTCATGTTATTCTTATCCAATTTCTTCACGGGGATTTTTGTGGGATCAAAACTGAACGTTGAATCATCACGGTGGTCTGTCAGGTCCTTGCGGCGCTCCTGTGGGACACGGGGACGGAAGGGGTTGAAGATTAGTTTGTGAGAATGGGACCGAAGGGGTTAATATTTAGTTGTTTGGTGCAGTTGTTAACGCGTTGGACTTTGGATCTGGAGGTTGGTGGTTCGAGTCCAAGTCAATTCATAGAATTTATCTTGGGTGTAATAATCGGGGAACGACATTTGTGACAAGCATTTATGCTCAACACAGTTAAGATTCCTTCCTTGCGGTAATTAAAAGTGTATTTTTATTTTAATTATTTACTTTGCGTAAAATTATAAGGACTTACCAGAAGAATGGTTAGCCCATACATTTTTAGCTATTTTTCGTCCACAAATTTTGACTGTTTTCCCCCCCTCAGTTTTTTAAAAGGGGAAAAACAGTCTTTTCAATTGTTTTTCCTTTTCATGTACCTATAATATGTAAATTGTAATATTGTGGCAATGAGAAGGCTATTTTATTTTCTTTTATTTATTTTATGTAAAATTTTAGCTATTTTTCGTCCACATTTTTTTTTTTCTACTGAAAATTCGACACATAAATTAATGTTAAACATACGTGACATTATTATTTGTTCAACTAAATCTATGTTCACCCTAAAATTTCACCATATTTTCCCCAATATATTGAGTTTGCAAATAATATTTCGAAAATAAATTTACATAAATAATAAAATACATAGAAATAGATAGGTATGCACAAAATAATAAATAATAATGTAAATGTGATTTTTCCATTCCTATGATGTAGATACTAGGTATGTGTATGTACTACATGTATTCATACATAATATATTCCTTAAAAATTCCTCTCTTCTTCTTCTTCTTCTTCTTCTTCTTCTTCTTCTTCTTTCAAGAAGAGGGTAAGTAGGTACCAAAAAAAGAAGTTTGAAGGTAGACGGTAGAGAGAGAGAGAGAGAGAGAGAGAGAGAGAGAGAGAGAGAGAGAGAGAGAGAGAGAGAGGGTGTATGTATATA
>NW_007377479.1:508283-524046 GCF_000475195.1 Diaphorina citri | reverse complement strand
TTTTTTTTGTAAATTTGGGGTTTTTTTTTTTTTTTTTTTTTTTTTTTTTTTTTTTTTTCACATTTTCTCACACAAAATAATGAGCTCTGATCTTGAAATTTGTCGCGACGACCTATGAACTCAAAGCGAGTAAGTTTTAGATAACACTTCAGTCGATCATTTAAGCCCGGTTTTAGCGTTACCTATGTTAAGCTACGCCGAGGAAGGCCAATAAATGGGTGGGTGGCTTAAAGTTAATTGGGTAATTGTATTTTTTTTTTTTTTTTCACATTTTCTCACACAAAATAATGAGCTCTGATCTTGAAATTTGTCGCGACGACCTATGAACTCAAAGCGAGTAAGTTTTAGATAACACTTCAGTCGATCATTTAAGACCGGTTTTAGCGTTATCTATGTTAAGCTACGCCGAGCAAGGCCAATAAATGGATGGGTGACTTAAAGTTAATTGAGTAATTGTGGGATTTTTTTTTCACATTTTCTCACACAATTGAGCTCTGATCTTGAAATTTGTCGCGACGACCTATGAACTCAAAGCGAGAAAGTTTTAGATAACACTTCAGTCGATCATTTAAGACCGGTTTTAGCGTTACTTATGTTAAGCTACGCCGAGGAAGGCCAATAAATGGATGGGCGACTTAAACATTATATTGGGAATCAAGGGAGAACGGGCTCTAGTCTTGATTTCAAATCATTACATGAAAGTAAAATCAACAAAAAATCAAATCAAGAATAATAATAAACTGAATATTAAATAAAATAGGTAGGTACATAAATACTGATTTTCTTGAACCAAGATCGAAAAATTCCCGGAGGGACGGGCCCCGCTTATTTTTCCACACATGATGGGCTATTTATACTTCCCGTCCCTTTTTCCCTTCTTGTACCATTTTGTACCTTTCTTCTATTTTTACCTTTCTTTACCTCTCTCTCTCTCTCTCTCTCTCTCTCTCTCTCTCTCTCTCTCTCTCTCGTTTTTTCTATTTTTACCTCGTTTTTTTTTCTTCCTCTTCTTCTTCTTCTTCTTCCTTTTCGTCATCATTTATTAACCTTCTTCCCAGAGCTCTTACCTATCTTGCTATCTCAGTACGTAGTAGGCTAGTAGGTACAGTAAGACAAAAAAAAGTTGGAATAAACCAGCCTAGTTAGCTTGGTTGATAGCGCGGCTGCCTTGTAAGCGCTAGGCCGCGGGTTCGATTCCCGCCCGGGGCGGATTTTATCCTGATGGGATAATGTTCGTTCTCGGAACGGCTGGCTTTCCTCCTATTCTGTCTTCCTTCTCTCTTCAATTTCGGGACGATAAGACCTTAGCAGTTAGAATTCCCTCTGTCAAACCTCTTAAAAAAAGAAAAAAAAAAAGTTTCAACATGGATCATGGATGTGTACGTATTTCTCTGAACGCCCGCCTATAGGAAACAAGATGTAGGAATAGATCGAGAGAAAGAGGAAAGATAAAAAAAGAGAGAGAGAGAGAGAGAGAGAGAGAGAGAGAGAGAGAGAGTAAGAGATAGTGAAACATATTATTATGTAAAGAGAAGACAGGAGAGCTACATGTACAATACATGTTTGTGAACAGAAAGAGGGAGGGAAGGAGATAGAGAGAGAGAGAGAGAAAAGAGAAAGAGGGAATGAAGGAAAGAGAGAGAGTGTGTGTGTGTGAGAGAGAGAGGGAGAGGACAAAATGGTGTTGTTTACGTAATGAGATTTTAAACGAGTCCCATTTATAAGATGTAAGAGAGAGAGAATATGTTAAGGAAATAGAGGAGAGAGAGAAAGAGAGAGACGGAGGAGGGAGTGGAAGAGAAAGAGATGGGAGAAAGAAAGGGAGGGAGGAGAAGGGAGAGAGAAAGAAATAGACCAGTCCCATATATAAGATGTAAGAGAGAGAGAATATGTTAAGGAAATAGAGGAGAGAGAGAAAGAGAGAGACGGAGGAGGGAGTGGAAGAGAAAGAGATGGGAGAAAGAAAGGGAGGGAGGAGAAGGGAGAGAGAAAGAAATAGACCAGTCCCATATATAAGATGTAAGAGAGAGAGAATATGTTAAGGAAATAGAGGAGAGAGAGAAAGAGAGAGACGGAGGAGGGAGTGGAAGAGAAAGAGATGGGAGAAAGAAAGGGAGGGAGGAGAAGGGAGAGAGAAAGAAATAGACCAGTCCCATATATAAGATGTAAGAGAGAGAGAGAGAGAGAATATGTTAAGAAATGGAGGAGGGAGAGAGAGAAAGAGAGACGGGGGAGAGGGGGGGGAGGAGAGTGAGAGAGATAAGAGGAGCCCCATTTATAAGATGTAGGGAAAGAGAGAGAAAAAGAGAGATGGGAAAAAGAAAGACAGAGAGACAGGAGGGAGAGAGAAAGAGATAGACGAGACCCATTTAGAAGGTGTAGAATATGTTGAGAACATAGAGCAGAGAGTGAGAGAGAGAGAGAGAGAGAGAGAGAGGAGGTAGGGAAGAGAGGGAAATAGATAAAAAGATACGGGGAAAGGAGATAGATGGAAAACAGGAGAGAGAGAGAGAGAGAAATGAGGAGAAAAGAGAGAGAGAGAAATGAGGGGAAAGTTAAACAGGGAGTATACCAGCCTGAAATGATCCCTGTTAAACAGGGAGTACACCAGCCTGAAATGATCCCTGTTAAACAGGGAGTACACCAGCCTGAAATGATCCCTGTTAAACAGGGAGTACACCAGCCTGAAATGATCCCTGTTAAACAGGGAGTACACCAGCCTGAAATGATCCCTGTTAAACAGGGAGTACACCAGCCTGAAATGATCCCTGTTAAACAGGGAGTACACCAGCCTGAAATGATCCCTGTTAAACAGGGAGTACACCAGCCTGAAATGATCCCTGTTAAACAGGGAGTACACCAGCCTGAAATGATCCCTGTTAAACAGGGAGTACACCAGCCTGAAATGATCCCTGTTAAACAGGGAGTACACCAGCCTGAAATGATCCCTGTTAAACAGGGAGTACACCAGCCTGAAATGATCCCTGTTAAACAGGGAGTACACCAGCCTGAAATGATCCCTGTTAAACAGGGAGTACACCAGCCTGAAATGATCCCTGTTAAACAGGGAGTACACCAGCCTGAAATGATCCCTGTTAAACAGGGAGTACACCAGCCTGAAATGATCCCTGTTAAACAGGGAGTACACCAGCCTGAAATGATCCCTGTTAAACAGGGAGTACACCAGCCTGAAATGATCCCTGTTAAACAGGGAGTACACCAGCCTGAAATGATCCCTGTTAAACAGGGAGTACACCAGCCTGAAATGATCCCTGTTAAACAGGGAGTACACCAGCCTGAAATGATCCCTGTTAAACAGGGAGTACACCAGCCTGAAATGATCCCTGTTAAACAGGGAGTACACCAGCCTGAAATGATCCCTGTTAAACAGGGAGTACACCAGCCTGAAATGTAATAATAATAATAATAATAATAATAATAATAATAATAATAATAATAATAATAATAATAATAATAATAATAATAATAATAATAGTAATAATAATAATAATAATACCTATGATATGCATATTGTACACGAGGAATAGAGGGCGGGAGATATCTATTGACAAGGGGATAGAAGGGGTTAAAAAATGAAATGAAATATTTTACAGAACAAGGGGCGGGGTGTAACTATTGATGACAAGAGGACGAAAGGGGTTAAAACTTTTTTTTTAATAATAATTATTAATTAAAAACCCCTTTCTCTCTCTCCCTCTCTCTTTCTCTCTCTTTTATAATTATTTCTCTTGCTTTATATTTCTCTCTCTTCTTCTATCCTTCCTATTTCTCTCTCTCTCTCTCTCTTTATATCTATCTCTCTATCTCTCTCTCACCACTATTTTTTAATGAATAACAATAACTCTTTCTCGGGCAGGTATACGGTCTGATTGTATCTAGCTACCTATTTGTACAACTGTCAGCATTTAATTGAATAGAGGAGACGTTTTTTTTTTTTTTTTTTTTTTTTTTTTTTTTTTTTTTTTAGCGGGAACTGTAAGGTCTGACAGAGGGAACTGTAGGTAAATACTAAGGTTTTATATTTTACTGTCCCGAAAGCGAAGAGAGAAGGAAGACAGGATAGGAGAAAGGCAGACTGTCTGAGATCAAACCTCATCTGTTCTGGATAAATTCCGCCCCAGGCGGGAATCGAAGGGGAAGTGAAATGAGAAACAGGCATTTAACTCGCGCTGGGTTCGCATCATATCCTTGTCGGAGTGAAAAACACAGCTCAAGTCGAATTTCAATGTTGGAGAGAGGTAGGACTTTATTGTTAAAACTCCTTCAAGATTAACAAGTAAGCATGTGAATAGTTGATCCCATGGAATTTTTCACGCCGAATCGAATGGTGAAACTTTTAGAACTGTCCGACTTACAGTTGAGAAGTTGCGGTTCCCCTCCATGCGCTTCCATCGGACTTCCCAGTTGACGTGGATACATATATGTACTTACCTACAGCTGAGTTTGAACTGTTTGATAATGTTGGATATTTTCTCGAAGCGATGTATATCCCGATGTTCCTGTTGGTTGGTTTTTTTTTTTTTTTTTTTTTTTTTCCTTTTCTTTTTTTTTCGTAAATTCCGAAATGGGATGTCGAAAATAATCATACTTCATAGATTTGTGATATTCGTATAAGTTTAACGCGTATACATATATGTACGTACCTACAGCTCAGTTTGAACTGTTTGATAATGTTGGATATTTTCTCGAAGCGATGTATATCCCGATGTTCCTTTCTCTGACAATGTGAAATGACCAGGAACGTGGCTCTCTCAAACAGAAGCACTTCATCCCCATCCATGAGTGTGGCGAATAGATGTAGAGACTGCTCTAATTCCTTCACGTTGGGGATTAGTTGATAGACGATGGACGACCATGCCTACGGATAGAGGATGTGGGTAGTTAAAAAAAAGGCATTTTAATTGTGTTAAGCAAAAATGCTTGTCAAAAATGTCGTTCCCTGCTTAATGCAGTACGCTAAATTTTATGACTTGACTTGAACTCGAACCACCAATCTTCAGATCCAAAGTCCACCGCGCTAACTACTACACCACTGAGGTTGGTTGACATGGGTAGTTAAAGGGTGCGAAATGGGCGATTAGAAATATCGATTAGAAATATCATTTGAAAAAGAAGAATTTGAAAGAAGACGAAGAAAAATAAGAAGAGGAGGAGCATCCATGAGTGTGGCGAATAGATGTAGAGACTGCTCTAATTCCTTCACGTTGGGGATTAGTTGATAGACGATGGACGACCATGCCTATGGATAGAGGATGTGGGTAGTTAAAAAAAAAGGCATTTTAATTGTGTTAAGCAAAAATGCTTGTCAAAAATGTCGTTCCCTGCTTAATGCAGTACGCTAAATTTTATGGCTTGACTTGAACTCGAACCACCAATCTTTAGATCCAAAGTTCACCGCGCTAACCACTACACTACTGAGGTTGGTTCACATGGGTAGGGATAACTTCCTTATGTGTTCCGATCTGTCTTTGAAAATCTGCGAACAAAATTTCGTATTGTATGCCTCGAAATGAAAAAGGAAAAAAGATTACATGGATCTCATTTATTTGAGAAGTTGACCACATCTAAGTACGGTTAGTACGGGTTCTGAAGTCTCTAGCCATGTTAATTGGCATCGTGTGAACTTGTACTTTTTCTTTTAAAGCAGAGAGAACCCTTTGAAGAACTGCCAGCTAGCCTGGCTGGTTAGGGTTAGCTGTTCTCCTTCCTGTTTATAGTCCCACAGCCAGACACGTACACAAGGTCGGTTTTTATACTCACCACATCTCGTTGATTCTCATGAACCAGATCGATCTTGTGAATCAGACAGAACACCTTGGAGTCAGGCGAATTGTGCAGCATAGCTTCCAAACAGGACTGATAGTAATGTAGATCCCTATCCAACTCTCTACTCTCAACATCAAATACATAGATGAGTACAGCAACGTTACGGAAGATGTTGTCACGTTGACTAGTGAAGTAGTTCTCCATGAATGCCTCTTGTCTGTGAACATGTTTGGAGTGAGATTTTGTTACTTTCTATTACCAATTTGTATAAAATAGTGCTTATTTATACTGCTTGCATAGAACTGAAAAGCCCCTTTACTTCAGCAGTACTTTTATTAAGGATACTACTATTTTTGAGGGCAAATTCTCACCTTATACCTATTAAGAATAAAATTCCACACCTCGGTTGGTATTGAACCACCCACGCCCTCCTGTTTACCAGGTGAGCGTCTTGACCACTACACCACCGAGGCAAGTATAGGGAACCTATCAACCTATACAAGGTAATGACTGTCATGATGATAATAATAAAAACAAATTAACTCACTTTGAAAAGTCAAGTAGTGTAAGTGTAAACTTACCCTCCACAGTCCCACAAATTGAGAACAAGATTTCCCAGGAATCTGACGTGAGAATGCTCCACTTCGACTGAAAGAAAGTGAAATAAACACCGGAATTAGGTAAGCAAGTGAAATGCAAGTAATTTGACAAGATTTCCCAGGAATCTGACGTGAGAATGCTCCACTTCGACTGAAAGAAAGTGAAATAAACACCGGAATTAGGTAAGCAAGTGAAGTGCAAGTAATTTCATCAGTAGTTACTTCAATAACACTCAGGCCAAATTTTTCTAGTTCTAGATGTAGAAGTAAGTAGTGCTTTTAATTGACACGTATACCCAGGTAAACCTAAACGTGTGTGGCCGGCCTTAGACTGTCGTTAAAAGCCTCAAAATTCAATTTCTTCATTTTGGCCAGTCGTCTTTATTCGTCATTACCCAGGAATCTGACGTGAGAATGCTCCACTTCGACTGAAAGAAAGTGAAATAAACACCGGAATTAGGTAAGCAAGTGAAATGCAAGTACCTAATTTGATCAGTAGTTACTTCAATAACACTCAACTTCATATATTGCTCCCCCACAAGCGGTACCCTTTGTCATCTTGGCAGCCTGCTGGTGAGCAGGAAGGCGGCTGTTCCAGCATTTCTCCCTGGGACGGGTTTTTCGCGCGAACTTTCATTCACACTGGAGCTTAGAGAAATTTCGTCCAAATGTGACATACATGGTTGGAAAGGTCGTCTTCTATCACAACCTCACACGTCGGAATAAACGCTATCACACGCTCAAAATCCAACTCGAAGAAAAACCCTTTCAAAAGTCTGTGGAGTTGACTATCTGTGGAATATTATCATTTCAGTGGGATATTTTCTTCTTCTATCATTACCTCACGCGTCGGAATAACCGCTAGAATCCACACGCTCAAAATCCAACTCGAAAAAAACCCCCTCTCGAAAGTCTGTGGAGTTACTGTCTGTAGAGTATCGGCCACTGGTTCGACTACCGCAGGGGCGGACTTTATCCAAAACTGATGAGTTTTGTTCACGGAATGGCTGGCTTTCTCTTATCCCGTCCTCTCTTCGATTTCCGGACGATAAGACCTTACCAATTACAGTTCCCTCGATCAAACCTCTTCAGAAATTGATCAATTTTACATTCCTTATTTCTAATGCCCGACACACGCTCATACGGTCTGACAGACCGCGTAGTCCGTCAGACAGTCTGACCGTGTGTGGCAGAAAAATCTCGAGACCTGGTCTCTGTGAAGCTTTTCCCGCCAAACACGTTTCCACCTGGCCTTAGAGGTGTCGACGAGAGTATACCTACCTCGGTGGTGTAGTGGTCAAGGCGCTCGCCTGGTAAACAGGAGGGCGTGGGTTCAATCCCAGCTGAGGAGGTATGGAATTTTATCAATATAATTTGAGAATTTGACAATAATAGTAGTAGCCTACTGCTGGAGTAAAGGGACTTTACAGTCCTATGCGAGCAGTATAAATAAGCACTATTGTTATAAGTTGTTACTTACGTATGTTGGGATCAGATATGACTACCATGACGAAAGTGTTGGAGGTGAACTCATCTATGAACGCTGCAAACTGAGAGTTGCGTACTTCCATTGAATGAAACGCGGCAGCCACTTTGCTGAAAATTGAGAGATGACACAAAAACTCAGAGGGGAAAGGTTGATATAAAAAAAAAAGTTTCATAGAGGGAACTGTGACAGCTAAGGTTCCGAAAACGAAGAGAGAGGGAAGACAGGATAGGAGAAAGCCAGCCACTCCGAGAACAAACCTTATCCGATAAGGATAAAATCTGCCCCAGGGAGTAATCGAACCGAAGACCCAGCGCTTACAAGGTAGACGCTCTACCCTCCAATTTTTCGGCAAAATCACAAGTTTGGGTCGGGGTGGTGTTTTCTGGCTTTAAAGACGAATTTCTAAGTCAGATTTTTTTTTTCTCGCAAATTCCGAAATCTAATGGCGAAAATCATACTACATATACTTCGTAGATTCGTATAAGTTTAACCCGTATAATTCTCTATTCCAGGAGTTCCAGAACATCATGGGAGTCAAAATGAACCAGGTGGATTCAGACGTGGATTTGGAGCGTGCATTTGATCTGTTTGACGATGATGAAACAGGAACAATTACGCTCAGGAATTTACGCCGGGTGGCAAGACAATTGGGAGAAGACGAGGGCGAAGAAGAATTGCAGGCTATGATAGATGCAGCAGACAGGAGGGGGGTGGGGGAGGTGAGCCTAGAGGATTTCAAACATGTCATGCGGAAGGCAACATGGGCAAAATGAGACATTGCAATGTAAAATTAATTTGCTTTATATTTTCAAATTAATAAAACTACTTCATGGTCCAAATGGTACACATGTCACGAGTTTTTTCCTTACAATTTTTCTATACTTACTTGTAGCACCCAGCCGTTTGGTGTCTCTGGCAATATAATTGGCAAAGATGATAGATCTCATACTTGTCTTTCCAGACCCACTCTTTCCCATGAGAAGTACCTGAAATGTAGTGACAAGTTTTCAATCATGAGTTTTTTCCTTACAATTTTTCTATACTTACTTGTAGCACCCAGCCGTTTGGTGTCTCTGGCAATATAATTGGCAAAGATGATGGATCTCATACTCGTCTTTCCAGACCCACTCTTTCCCATGAGAAGTACCTGAAATGTAGTGACAAGTTTTCAAAATTATGAAGTACCTACCTACCTATGTAGATACCAACATACCTATTTCAGTTAATTCATACTCGTCTTTCCAGACCCACTCTTTCCCATGAGAAGTACCTGAAATGTAGTGACAAGTTTTCAAAATTATGAAGTACCTACCTAACTATGTAGATACCAACATACCTATTTCACTTAATTATTGAAGTTTGTTCACTACAGCACTATTACCTAGATATTTAAATGGGTATTTTTCACCTGTGTTCCTTCTCTCTTCGATTTCGGGACGATAAGACCATAGCAGTTACAGTTCCCTCTGTCAAACCTCTTAAAAAAAAAGTTCCCTCTATCAAACGTCTTACAATAATAAAATTAATGAAAACAAAGAACTAAAAAGTCTATAGTAACTAGTGGCCCCAAAAAGACCCAAAAACCACAACCCCGACCCAAAGTTGTGACTTTCGTCAGAAATGAATAGCACACCCCTAAAGATAATTTAGGTAAAAATCAGGTGTGAACATCACACGACTTTCCTTATCCTATTGAATGATGCTTATTTGAGTGTTCTTTTACCCTAACTTTTACAATACCTCTAACCGTTTAGTCGATATAGCTGAAAACCGCCAGAAAACGGTAGAAAACCGCCAAAAGCGGTCAATATATCGCCAACCGCAGCACCTATCTCAACTAAACGTTTTGAGTTGCATCCTTGTCACATTTGTAAACTCCATACCAAATTTCAGGTCTCTAGCTCTTACCGTTCTCGAGATATTTTGTTTACAGACAGACAGACACACACACGGACCAATGGCTGAAACTTTGGATTTAGGGTCTAGGGACCTCAAAACGTGTTTTGGCACTAAAAACTGACCATCGAAAATTTGACCCGATTACATTACTTTCCTTCCTATAGGATAAGGAAAGTAAAAAGTGATACAATCCTTTCTTGCAAAAAATTTCAGACCTAGGGTAGTGGTACCCCAATGTGGTCCCCACTCCCCCCCAAATTTGTCCACAAAATAAATTAATGATTTATCTCTAGTTTCCACCATTTCGTTTGAAAGCGAAATATTTTGCAAGTGTCCCTCCTCTTCCTCCTTTCTTCTTCCTCCTCCCCCCTCTTCTCGTGTTTTGGCACTAAAAACTGACCATCGAAAATTTGACCCGATTACATTACTTTCCTTCCTATAGGATAAGGAAAGTAAAAAGTGATACAATCCTTTCTTGCAAAAAATTTCAGACCTAGGGTAGTGGTACCCCAATGTGGTCCCCACTCCCCCCCAAATTTGTCCACAAAATAAATTAATGATTTATCTCTAGTTTCCACCATTTCGTTTGAAAGCGAAATATTTTGCAAGTGTCCCTCCTCTTCCTCCTTTCTTCTTCCTCCTCCCCCCTCTTCTCCTTCTTCTTCTTCTTCTTCTGTTTCCTCTTCTTCTTCTGCTTCCTCTTCTCCTTCTTCTTCTGCTTCCTCTCCTCCTTCTTCTTCTTCTGCTTCCTCTTCTTCTGCTTCCTCTTCTCCTTCTTCTTCTGCTTCCTCTTCTTCTTCCTCTTCTTCTGCTGCTTCCTCTTCTTCTTCTCCTCCTCCTTCTTCTTCTGCTTCCTCTTCTTCTTCTGCTTCCTCTTCTTCTTCTTCTGCTTCCTCTTCTTCTTCTTCTGCTTCTTCTTCTTCTTCCTCTTTTCCTCTTTTTCTTTCTTTTTCTCCCTCGTCCTCTCCTATATCTAATTGAATCCTTCCCCTCTTCTCATCCGTTTTCTCCTCCTTTTTCTTCTCTCTTGTTCTTTCTCGTCCCCTCCTCTTTGTTTTTAATTGAAATAGTGAGAGAGAGAGGGAGAGGACAAAATGGTGTTGTTTACGTAATGAGATTTTAAACGAGTCCCATTTATAAGATGTAAGAGAGAGAGAATATGTTAAGGAAATAGAGGAGAGAGAGAAAGAGAGAGACGGAGGAGGGAGTGGAAGAGAAAGAGATGGGAGAAAGAAAGGGAGGGAGGAGAAGGGAGAGAGAAAGAAATAGACCAGTCCCATATATAAGATGTAAGAGAGAGAGAGAGAGAGAATATGTTAAGAAATGGAGGAGGGAGAGAGAGAAAGAGAGACGGGGGAGAGGGGGGGGAGGAGAGTGAGAGAGATAAGAGGAGCCCCATTTATAAGATGTAGGGAAAGAGAGAGAAAAAGAGAGATGGGAAAAAGAAAGACAGAGAGACAGGAGGGAGAGAGAAAGAGATAGAAGAGAAATCTGGACCTTCTCTTATAAGTTTTGCGAATGTCAGCAAATTTATGAATAGTTCTCCTTCCTACATAGTTAATAGATACGAGTAATACAAAAACATAGTTATAGGTAAACATAAAACAGAGATGGCTAGATTATTAGGTAGGTATACATATGAATAATTAAATAAATAAAAAAAAAAGAATTTTAATTATGTTGAGCATTAAATGCTTGTCACAAATGTCCTTCCTCGCTTAATGCACTACGCTAAATTTTGTCATTTCAACCTACCTAGTAAATTTAATGACTTGACTTGGACTCGAACCACCAACCTCCAGATCCAGAGTCCACCGTGCTAACCACTACACCACTGAGGATGGTTGAATAATTAAATAGTTGAAAGCAAAATACATACAGGGTGTTCAACCAAAAAGTGCCCCATAGAAAATTAACCCGTAAAATCAGTTTTTTGCCCCATAAAAGTCCCCAGTACACTTTTTTTCACTATGACTGGGCAAGAGCTCATTGGGTATTGGGTACGTACCATATTGTACACATTCTCCCAGTAGTCCAGCGTAATCAGTTGAAAAGTCGTCAACATGGACCACAGGAAGTTGTCAAAGTTCGTATATCCGTGGTTCGGATTGTCGCCGGCTTTCAGACAAACGTAGCCGGCAGGGCACTTGCGGGCGCCCGTGACGTTGCCGCAAATCACCGGGTCGTTATCCGGACTCATCAGCCAGTGCCGGTCGTTGTTGATCCATCTGGGGATGGAGAGACAGAAAGGGTTAAGCGGAAAACTCAAATACGAGGTCGAAATGTCGAAAAATTAGGTCTTTGGCCAGCCACTCAGTACTCAATATCCAGGTACACCTGACCACCTGATAAAGAGAGAGGAGGTAGGGAAGAGAGGGAAATAGATAAAAAGATACGGGGAAAGGAGATAGATGGAAAACAGGAGAGAGAGAGAGAGAGAGAAATGAGGAGAAAAGAGAGAGAGAGAAATGAGGGGAAAGTTAAACAGGGAGTATACCAGCCTGAAATGATCCCTGTTAAACAGGGAGAACACCAGCCTGAAATGATCCCTGTTAAACAGGGAGTACACCAGCCTGAAATGATCCCTGTTAAACAGGGAGTACACCAGCCTGAAATGATTCCTGTTAAACAGGGAGTATACCAGCCTGAAATGATCCCTGTTAAACAGGGAGTACACCAGCCTGAAATGATCCCTGTTAAATAGGTAGTACACCAGCCTGAAATGATCCCTGTTAAACAGGGAGTACACCAGCCTGAAATGATCCCTGTTAAACAGGGAGTACACCAGCCTGAAATGATCCCTGCTGAAGAAATAACAAAGGTTGAGTGCGAAGGGCATCTGCTCGTAAAATTTGTAGCCAAAACCAAATGTCAGCCCAAAGCATTCACCCTGGCTAGGGCTGATTGAGAGGCTGACGAAAAATGCCGACCCCGTTTGAACACGGGAAAAGGCGAAGAAAAAGATCATCAAGGTATCAGGTAGACCTGACAAACGGAGCTTTTCAGCCGTAGGTAACTGTCAGGTCTACCTGATAGTGTGTGTGCTCAAATGCTCATCACTCATCAGGTATCAGGTACATCTGACAGGCGGACCTGATCAGGCTCGTCAGGTCTACCTGATAGTGTGTGTGCTCAAATGCTTATCACTCATCAGGTATCAGGTACATCTGACAGGCGGACCTGATCAGGCTCGTCAGGTCTATCTGATAGTGTGTGTGCTCATCAGGTATCGGGTAGATCTGACAGGCGGACCTGATCAGGCCGGTCAGGTCTATCTGATAGTGAGTGTCTGGCATTAGGATAAAATTCGCCCCGGGCGGGTATAGAACACGGGAACTAGCACAAGGCAGGCTGGCTGTCTTCCTATTTTTGCCTATCCATTTTAGGCACCTATTTCTTCTGTAAAGCCTGTTCTATAAATTAAATTTATTTCCGTTCCTTCTACCCTCTTTCTCTTCCTCCTTCTAATTCCTTTTCTATTCTTCGTCCTCCTCCTTCTCCTTTTTCTCAACCTACTCGTAGAAACATAAATTTCCTGCTAAATAAATCTTAAACTTCAAATCCCAATAATATACTTCTCCCCTCTCCTCTTCTCTCTATCTTTCTTTCTTTAATTCTCTTTCTCTCTACATCTCTAACTTTCTCTCTTACTCGTTCTTTATTCCCCTAGTTTTTTCTCCCTTTCTCTCTCTCTCCGTCTCTTTCCCTCTCTCTCTATCTATCTATCTTTCTTACCTTCTCTTTCTCTCTCAGCTCTTCTCCTCTTTTTTAACTTCTCTTTTCTTTGTTTCTATTCTTCTTTCCATTTATCTTCTTATTCCATTTCTTATTCTTCTTCTTCTTCTTATTCCATTTCCTCTTCTTCTTCTTTTTTCAACTTTTCTTCTAACTCTCCTCCCCCTCTGTTCTTCTCCTTTCCCTCTTTACATTCTCTTCTTCCTAATGTCTTCTTCTCCTACACCTTTCCTCCTCCTCCTCCTCCTCCTCTACCTCCTTTTCTTTTTAACTTCAAGGAATATTCAACCTTTTCATCTTGCATACCTTTCTTTATATTTTCGCATTCCTTTACTTTTGTGAACTCTCTATTTTACCTTTTTATTCCTCTCTCTCTCTCTGTGTCTCTCTATCTTTCTCTCTCTCTCTCTCTCTCTCTCTGTCTCTCTCTCTCTTTCTGTCTCTCTCTATCTTTCTCTCTCTCTCTCTCTCTCTCTCTGCCTCTCTCTCTCTCTCTCTCTTCGACTAGATTCCCATTATTTGTTTATTATTATTATTATTATTATTATTATTCCCTTTCTACTTTCTTCTTTTGTGAACCTTATTTTCCCTCTCATATTTGTATTATTTGTTGTTCTTTTATCCCTATTTGACTTTTCTTCCCTCTCTCTCTCTCTCTCTCTCTCTCTCTTTCTCTCTCTGATCGCTATTTTCGTCTGCAGGACTTTGATGTTTTCTTTTTCTTCTTCTTCTGATCCTTTTATTTTATTTTCATTCTTGTTTGAAAACTACACCAAACCCTCTTTCTTTCCCTATTCTTTCTCTCTTTTCTTTCTTCTTCTTTTTCTTTCTTTTTGCATAGCAATCTCTCCCTCTGCTCTGGAATTCAACAGTTTTATGCTCCACAAAAGATCAGGCCCGTCAGGTCTATCTGATAGTGTGTGTGCTCATCAGGTATCGGGTAGACCTGACAGGCGGAGCTGATCAGGCCCGTCAGGTCTATCTGATAGCGAGTGGTTGGCATTAGGATAAAATTCGGCCCGGGTGGGAATAGAACACGGGAACTATCACAAGGCAGGCTGGCTGTCTTCCTATTTTTGCCTATCCATTTTAGGCACCTATTTCTTCTGTAAAGCCTGTTCATTAAATTAAATTTATTTCCATTCCTTCTACCCTCTTTCTCTTCCTCCTCCTCCTCCTCCTTCTAATTCCCTTTCTATTCTTCGTCCTCCTCCTTCTGCTTTTTCTCATCCTACTCGTAGAAACATAAATTTCCTGCTAAATAAATCTTAAACTTCAAATCCCAATAATATACTTCTCCCCCCTCTCTCTCTCTCTCTCTCTCTCTCTTTCTTTAATTCTCTTTCTCTCTCTTTCTTTCTTTCTTTCTTTAATTCTCTTTCTCTCTCTCTCTTTCTTTAATTCTCTTTCTCTCTACATCTCTAACTTTCTCTCCTACTCGTTCTTTATTCCCCTAGTTTTTCTCTCTCTCTATCTCTCTCTCCGTCTCTCGCTCTCTCCTTCCCTCTCTCTCTCTGTATCTATCTTTCTTACCTTCTCTTTCTCTCTCAGCTCTTCTCCTCTTTTTTAACTTCTCTTTTCTTTGTTTCTATTCTTCTTTCCATTTATCTTCTTATTCCATTTCTTATTCTTCTTCTTCTTCTTATTCCATTTCCTCTTCTTCTTCTTTTTTCAACTTTTCTTCTAACTCTCCTCCCCCTCTGTTCTTCTCCTTTCCCTCTTTACATTCTCTTCTTCCTAATGTCTTCTTCTCCTACACCTTTCCTCCTCCTCCTCCTCCTCCTCTACCTCCTTTTCTTTTTAACTTCAAGGAATATTCAACCTTTTCATCTTGCATACCTTTCTTTATATTTTCGCATTCCTTTACTTTTGTGAACTCTCTATTTTACCTTTTTATTCCTCTCTCTCTCTCTGTGTCTCTCTATCTTTCTCTCTCTCTCTCTCTCTCTGTCTCTCTCTCTTCGACTAGATTCCCATTATTTGTTTATTATTATTATTATTATTCCCTTTTTACTTTCTTCTTTTGTGAACCTTATTTACCCTCTCATATTTGTATTATTTGTTGTTCTTTTATTCCTATTTGACTTTACTTCTCTCTCTCTCTCTCTCTCTCTCTCCTTTTTCCCCTAAACAAAAATTGTCTCTTACTTTTATTTTTTTCCGTAAAGTCTTCTTCTTTCTTCTTTAGTTCAGGACGTCTGCTTTTATCGCTTGTGCTCTCTCTCCTACTCTCTGCTCTATCTCTCTCTCTCTC